>NW_025334710.1:0-284789 GCF_014858855.1 Bufo gargarizans
CATCAGCGCCTTTTGATTCTCAGGAAGCTCCCACTCAAGCACAGCGCGGACCTTCTCGGGGTCCATGCGAAAACCAGAAGCGGAGAGAAGAAACCCCAGAAATTGAATTTCTGGAACCGCAAACACACATTTTTCCAGTTTCGCATATAATTTATTCTCCCGCAGGATGAGCAAGACCTGACGTAAATGTTCCTTATGAGTTTTGAAATCGGGAGAAAAAATCAAAATGTCATCCAAATACACCAATACAATTTTCCCATCAAATGATAAAAAATGCTGTTCACGAAATGCTGGAAAACGGCTGGGGCATTCATCAAACCAAAAGGCATAACCAAGTTTTCAAAATGGCCCTCAGGGGTATTGAAGGCCGTCTTCCATTCGTCCCCTTCTCTGACCCTGACCAGGTTGTATGCCCCTCTTAAATCTAATTTGGAAAAGACTTTAGCCCCAACAACCTGGTTAAATAGGTCCGGGATCAGAGGAAGCGGATAAGGGTCACGAATTGTGATATTGTTCAGCTCCCTGAAATCCAGACAAGGTCTTAAAGAACCATCTTTTTTCTTAACAAAGAAAAAACCAGCGGCAACAGGTGACTTCGAGGGTCGTATGTGTCCCTTTCTCAGACTCTCAGAGATATAAGCACGCATAGCGATCCTCTCAGGTTGGGAAAGATTGTATAAACGAGATTTAGGCAGCTTGGCGTCTGGGATGAGATTAATAGGGCAATCGTACTCCCTGTGCGGGGGCAAATCCTGAAACTCCACTCTCAGAGAAGACATCCGAAAATTCAGAGAGAAAAGATGGTATAGTCTTAGTAGCAACCTCAGAAACAGATGTCATGAGGCAATTCTCTCTGCAAAAGTCACTCCAACCATTTATTTGCTTTGCTTGCCAATCAATGGTGGGGTTATGCTTAGTGAGCCAGGGCAGCCCCAACACCAGAGGGGTGGGCAAACCGCTAAAGACGAAACATGACACATCCTCAACATGAGCATCACTCACAATTAAACGTATATTGTGAACTATGCCCTTTAATGATTTCTGAGAAAGTGGAGCGGAATCGATAGCAAAAACAGGAATATCCTTTCTCAAAGCGCACACCTGGAAACCATGAGTTATCGCAAAGTGATTATCAATGAGATTGACCGCTGCTCCACTATCCACAAAAATCTCACAAAAAATGTTCTTGCTCTCTAGCGCCACCCTAGCCGGCAGGACAAAACGGGAACTACAAGCAACGGAAAATCTTCAATCTCCGCCTCAATCCTGCCAATAGTAACAGACGGAACATTTTTCAAAGATTTTTTCCTCTTTGTTTCTTTATTATACCCAGAGAACTGCCTGAATCTCCTAGAGGGACAAATATTTGCCAAATGATTAATACCTCCACAACAAAAACAAACCCTCCCATGCGGGCTGAATCTTCTATGTCAGAAGCAATCAACCCCAGCTGCATGGGCTCCTGCTCAGAAGGGGCTGACAGCGACTGAGACCCCTGCGCAGAGAATGGGACCGCTGCACAGTCCTGGGACCGAGTATGACAGGAAGGAGAGATCTCTCCTCTCTCTCTAAGACGCCTGTCAATACGAACGGCCTGAGACATAGCAGAGTCCAAAGAAATAGGCCTTTCATGAAAGGCAAATGCATCTTTCAATCCCTCTGAAAGACCATGGCAAAATTGACTTCGGAGTGCAGCATCATTCCAACCAGTATCAGCTGCCCATCTCCGAAATTCTGAGCAGTATATTTCTGCGGATTGTTTACCCTGGCATAAGAGACGTAGTCTAGACTCAGCCAAAGCAATACGATCGGGATCATCATATATCTGACCCAGGGCTAAAAAGAATTCATCCACTGAACGGAGGGGCCGTGCCCCCTCCGGCAGCGAAAAGGCCCAGGACTGAGCGTTATCCCTGAGCAGCGATATAATGATCCCCACCCTCCGTTCCTCATCACCAGAAGAATGGGGAAGAAGGCGAAAAGGGAGTTTGCAAGCCTCTCTAAAACGCACAAAATTCTCACTACCCCCGGAGAACGTATCCGGGAGCGAGATCTTAGGCCTCAGAACAAACTCCATGAACGCAAGCTGAACCGGTCACTTGAAGCTGAGAAAAAGTCCTGCGGAGATCAGCTACCTCCAATGAAAGACCCTGAAGGCGTTCAGCCAAAAGTGAAACCGGATCCATGCTTGAGACGGTTATGGCGGCTTATAATGTCACGGACGGTGTACAGGAAACAAGGCAAAACAACATGCATAAATGACTCGCTGGATCCAGAAGCTAAGGAACAAAAGGGGGACCCCTGTAGAAGACCTGGGACTTTCCCTGGCTGCTCAGCCTATGCATAGATCCGAATGGTGGAGGTATGCATATCCACGTACCTTGACTATATAACCCCTGAGCACCCTGCAATAGTGAGGGGACACGACCACCGGCTCCCTACACCAGACACGGAGGGAGTCAGGGTCACCTGGGATCCAGCAAACAGAAAATAACAGATAACAGTATAACACTTAACTTTGTAGAGGAGAGGAGAACCAGATGGGCATGCACACATACTCCAGGAAGAAATATAAGCCGCCCAGAAAAGCCTTCTGGGGAAGAATTTTAAGGGAAGCAATTAGTCCAACACATAACAGCTGAGAGAGGCTAATGAGAGGAGGAGCTGAATACCACAACACAGAAACTCAAGGAGGAGGTTCTGAAAGGCCTCTGTCAGAGCTTCTCAGCTGTCTGGTTGTGACACCGTCTCTGTGGGTGGCTGTGGAGTCCAAAGGAGGCAGTAAGAGATTGAAAGGCATTTGAGTTTTGTGTGTCAATAGGGATGTTGAAATCCCCCATAATGATGGATGGGATGTCAGCAGTGAGGTATTGAAATGGTTGAGAAAGGTAGAAGCAGGGCCTGGTGGACGGTAGATGATGGCTTTCCTCCACCCCAGCAACGATGTTGTCTGAGTAGTATGCCACTTTTACAGACTGACAATAATACGCACAAAACCAAAGATAAAATCGATTTTAGAGGAAAAATTGTTAAGAAACATTCTTTCCTGTATATTTACTTGTATATAAAGTGCAAGTGCTGCCAAATATTATAAGGAAGAGGCACTCCAATACAACCTGTATATCACATAAAGGAGAGCCTCATTCACATTGTGGTACAATTGTTCAGCTAGTAGGACTCCTACACTCATAAAGCCTATGCACTAAGTGAAAGGGCTGCCAAAAATTACAAGGAACCGGCACTCCAATACACCCTTTATTATACGTAAAGGAGGGCATCATACACACCCTCGAAAAATTACAAGGAACCGGCACTCCAAAACACCTTTACAATACAGTGTAAAGCCCCCTCCCTGTACACATAACACAAGTCATTACCACAGTGCTGCTCTGCAAACTGACAGCTCCGGACACAAGCAACACTCTTCTACTGGAGCTGTAGGACCTGCGATGATGTCACATGCTGGAGGCGGAGCTCAGAAGAGAAGAGGGGGTGAAGGACCTGTGATGATTCACCATCATGTGACCAGAACAGGAGGAGGAGCTAAGCAGTGCAATAAAGTAATGAAGAAGACCAGTGATGCATGGGGAGAAGTGAAGGATTTAAAGTAAGTGCCAGGGAAGTGCTGGGAGTTGTAGTCCTATCCTCTTATACCTCCAGTTATATAATATCAGAGTACATTACAACATGAGGTATGAGGAGAGGACTAAAACTCCCAGCATGTCCAGCTTGTTATGTACTATCAGAGTACATTACAAGAGGAGTTATAGCAGGAGAGGACTACAACTCTCAGCATGTCCAAGCCATTATTATGTAATATCAGGGTAGATTACAACACTCTGGATATGCTGGGAGTTATAGTCCTCTCATGTTATACCTCCTGCGGTAATGTGCTCTGCATTAAGGCCAGCCAATGGATCGGGGCCACTTCGCTACCAATAAAGGGAGGTAAAGATAACGTTGTGGTCTGCATTGCAGACACTGGTGGGAAAACGGGAGTGAGGTGAGTTTTTTATTTTTTACTAACTGTCCGCACTGCTGGGGGCACCAGGAAAGGGGGGAAGGAGATCATTATATATACCTGGCACTAGTGGTGAGGAATAGAGGAGCAATATATACTGACACTACGGGGGAGCATTATACGGAACTAGTGGGAGACACTACAGGGGGACATTAGAGCCACTGGGAGCATTAGGCCTCTTTCACACAAGCGTGACGGATTAGGTCCGGATGCGTTGAGGGTGCGTTCAGTGAAACTCTCACCATTTTGCAAGTCAGTTTTGTCTGTGATTGCGTTTAGTTGTTCATTTTTTCCACACTGGTGCAATGCGTTTTGATGCATTTTTCACGCGCGTGATAATAAACGGAAGGTTTACGAACAACATCTCCTAGCAACCATCAGTGAAAAAGGCATTGCATCTGCACTTACTTCCGGATGCGATGCGTTTTTCACTGAAGCCCCATTCACTTCTATGGGGCCAGGGATGCGTGAAAAATGATGCGTAACAAAAAATGCTCATGTACACAGACCCATTGAAATGAATGGGTCAGGATTCGGTGCGGGTGCTATGTGTTCACGTCACGCATTGCACCAGCGCGGAAAACTCGCTCGTTTGAAAAAGGCCTTATGGTTATTTTATTACTACTAGGGTACTGTAGGGACACCCGGCACCCCTGCCGATCAGCTGTTTGAGGAGACGGCGTGCGCTGTGTGACGTGCCGTCTCCCTTCTCTCTTCCTGCTCACCGCTATATGTCTTCGGGACAGCAGCAGTATACAGCACTCGCCATCTGCGCAAACAGCTGATCGACGGGGGTGTCAGGTGTCGGACTGTGTTTTTGGAACATTATTACAGGATTTGGGGACCCACTTTCAATTTTGCCCAGAGCCACATTTTGTCTAAAACCGGCCCTGCTGCTGAGCTGACCCTCTAGAACATTAGGAGCGAGGGCCGCCTAATAAGCATGTTGATATGATGGAGGAAGAGGAGGACGAGAAAAGGAAGATTGAACCATATACCCTTTTTTGTGGTGGAAGGGGTGCATGGGAACACAGTGCCTTTATGTTCAGCCGCTTTCCCCTGGTGGAGTAGAGAAGTCAGGGGAAATCCAGGCCTTGTTCATTTTGATGAGAGTCAACCTGTCAGTATTTTCAGTTGACAGGCGAATGCGCTTATCAGTTATTATGCCCCCAGCAGCACTAAATACCCGCTCTGACAAAACGCTGGCGGCAGGGCAGGTCAGCATCTCCAAGGCGTAGAGCGCCAGTTCGTGCCGCGTGTCCAGCTTGGACACCCAATTGTTGTAAGGGACTTCACACCTAACCTTGGTTAAAGAAAGACAAAAAAATAATAATAAAGAGAGTGTGTATATACAGTATGTACCAAAATTAAACCATGGATCGTATACAACACTTGTTTCCAACGCATTTCATCATGCCAACAGGCACAAGCTCATCAGGGGACGGTATCACAATGGAAGTATATCCATATAATAGGGGGTAAAAAAAGAAAAAATCAGAAACCCAAAGTAAAGAAAAATAAATACTGTGCAAATCTGAACAAACCAGATAAATGTCATGATATATTACATATACAGTATATACAGGGAGTGCAGAATTATTAGGCAAATGAGTATTTTGACCACATCATCCTCTTTATGCATGTTGTCTTACTCCAAGCTGTATAGGCTCGAAAGCCTACTACCAATTAAGCATATTAGGTGATGTGCATCTCTGTAATGAGAAGGGGTGTGGTCTAATGACATCAACACCCTATATCAGGTGTGCATAATTATTAGGCAACTTCCTTTCCTTTGGCAAAATGGGTCAAAAGAAGGACTTGACAGGCTCTGAAAAGTCAAAAATAGTGAGATATCTTGCAGAGGGATGCAGCACTCTTAAAATTGCAAAGCTTCTGAAGCGTGATCATCGAACAATCAAGCGTTTCATTCAAAATAGTCAACAGGGTCGCAAGAAGCGTGTGGAAAAACCAAGGCGCAAAATAACTGCCCATGAACTGAGAAAAGTCAAGCGTGCAGCTGCCAAGATGCCACTTGCCACCAGTTTGGCCATATTTCAGAGCTGCAACATCACTGGAGTGCCCAAAAGCACAAGGTGTGCAATACTCAGAGACATGGCCAAGGTAAGAAAGGCTGAAAGACGACCACCACTGAACAAGACACACAAGCTGAAACGTCAAGACTGGGCCAAGAAATATCTCAAGACTGATTTTTCTAAGGTTTTATGGACTGATGAAATGAGAGTGAGTCTTATGGGCCAGATGGATGGGCCGTGGCTGGATTGGTAAAGGGCAGAGAGCTCCAGTCCGACTCAGACGCCAGCAAGGTGGAGGTGGAGTACTGGTTTGGGCTGGTATCATCAAAGATGAGCTTGTGGGGCCTTTTCGGGTTGAGGATGGAGTCAAGCTCAACTCCCAGTCCTACTGCCAGTTTCTGGAAGACACCTTCTTCAAGCAGTGGTACAGGAATAAGTCTGCATTCTTCAAGAAAAACATGATTTTCATGCAGGACAATGCTCCATCACACGCGTCCAAGTACTCCACAGCGTGGCTGGCAAGAAAGGGTATAAAAGAAGAAAATCTAATGACATGGCCTCCTTGTTCACCTGATCTGAACCCCATTGAGAACCTGTGGTCCATCATCAAATGTGAGATTTACAAGGAGGGAAAACAGTACACCTCTCTGAACAGTGTCTGGGAGGCTGTGGTTGCTGCTGCACGCAATGTTGATGGTGAACAGATCAAAACACTGACAGAATCCATGGATGGCAGGCTTTTGAGTGTCCTTGCAAAGAAAGGTGGCTATATTGGTCACTGATTTGTTTTTGTTTTGTTTTTGAATGTCAGAAATGTATATTTGTGAATGTTGAGATGTTATATTGGTTTCACTGGTAAAAATTAATAATTGAAATGGGTATATATTTGTTTTTTGTTAAGTTGCCTAATAATTATGCACAGTAATAGTCACCTGCACACACAGATATCCCCCTAAAATAGCTAAAACTAAAAACAAACTAAAAACTACTTCCAAAAATATTCAGCTTTGATATTAATGAGTTTTTTGGGTTGAGAACATGGTTGTTGTTCAATAATAAAATTAATCCTCAAAAATACAACTTGCCTAATAATTCTGCACTCCCTGTATACTGGCATCCTGAAATGTACTGTATCAGGTATACTCATGACCTGTGATACCCTGCAGATAGCTTATGATGTTGTGCGGTGCCCTGAACCAACAATTTAGATATCATCAGGGACCACCTCCCATACACAGATATATGTCAGATATTACGTCCTATGACATCAGAAGTACATCTCTCGGGGGGCGGAGCTTGGCCGCTGGCGTGGATGGCTGTGTGAAAGAGCTGCTCCTCCACGTTCCAGCATTTACAGCTTTTTAAACAGCAGTGACCTGTACAGCAATGGTCAAATACGGTTGAGACAAAGGGCTAGAACCCCCGGATACACCAAGATCACACAAGGGGCAGCAGGACATGCAGAAATTTCTTAAAAAGAGAAGCTCGCACACACTGGGAGCTAATGCCAAGATGGCGGTGGTGCGCACGACTGAAGTGGAAGCTGATGACTCAGAAGCAGACAGTAAACGATGCGGTGCAGCTGACGAGCGAGACCCGGCGCCTGTGTCCAAGTCATTTCTGACCAAGGTGCTCGGTCAAGCTTTGGACAAAGCCCTTATACCGGTACTTACAGAACTGGCTGATATAAAAACAGAGATATCTCAAGTGGGTCACAGGGTTGAGGACAGGGAGCATACGGCCCAAGAACTATGGTTACATGCCACAGGAGTGGCGGAATGCCTGAATGGTCATGCCGCTGAGCTCAATAGAGCATTCTTACTGCTGGAGGATCAAGAGAATCGCAGCAGGAGAGATATTCGTATAAAAGGCCTTACTGAGTCCTGGGCTGCGGAGTCTCTTTGCAAGGTAGCCATGAAAATCTTCGCAGAGTTGCTAAGCCCTGACTCTGCTGCGTCCATTACCATCGAACGCATACATAGGGCCTTGAGACCCCAGCCAAAGCCAAACGAGAGGCCAAGAGATTTAGTCTGCGGCCTACTATCATTCATAGACACAGCACGTGTCATGGAGGCGGCGCGTACTAGAGGCCGAATTTCGTATGAAGGCACAGATATTGCGCTATATCAGGACATAGCACCCTCAACGCTTGCAAAGAGGCACATATTGAAACCCCTGCTAGATGCATTAAGGGCACAAAAGATCCCATATACCAGGATGTATCCCTTTGGACTGTCAGTGCTTAAAAATGGGAAACGCATTGCCATACACACTCCAGAGGACTTGGATGGGGCGTGGGAGCACATCGGTATTCAGCCCATTGACATCCCTTTCTGGCTACCTGTGGCCTGTCCGGCGGCACTCCCGGTCCTGCCGCAAATAGAATCTTGGAGAAGAGTCCAACGTGCCAAGACCAGCAAAGCAACTAAACACCTGATGGGAGCCGCGGACCCTTCAACATGAGGACATACCGCGCTGTAATCTGGTTCAGTATTATTGAGGACATAAGAGGGCCCTGATGGGGATACTTTCGCTGGGACAGTCCTTGCATTTTTACATGTATGACACCTTGGGTCGACCTAGCCATGTTCTTCCCACATATTTGGTGACTTGAAGCTGAGTCATCATACATCCTAGGGGCCCACGCTTACCATTACCTCTCGATCAGTTTTCCGGTGCACCTTGCACCTTGTTAACGTTCAAGTTACAGCGAATCTATGATTAATGTACTCAGCACTCTCTAATTCAACAGTTTGTTAGTGCGATGCTTAGATAACAATATGTTTCTGTTCAAAGTACTCAACACCTTACTGAGTGTACATGTATGGAATGTTTTAACACCAACATGTTACCGTTTATATGTACTCAGCGCCTTCATACATGAAGGTTCATATATGTGATATTCGGCCACTGGTTTGTCTCCGCTTAATGCTATCAGCATTTTTGTGCCCGAAGCTGTATCTGTGATGTCTGTTCTATAGAACATTTTTGGTTAATGTATTCAGCGTGTTTCTACCTGGGAGCCCAGATGTATACTTATTAGGCCTTATCCTTTCCTGGGGATTGCTTCTGTGACTCTCAGGTACAGATATGTTTTAGTGTAATGCATTCTACACCTTTCTACCTGAACGTTTATGTCAAGAATGTATGCTTACTTGATAATACATGTTAGGATAAATGTACTTAACACATTCCTACCCGAAAGGTAGATCTATGCCTGCTAAGCCTTACCCCCCTTCCCTCTCCGTAATTGCGTCCCTACATTCTCACCTAAGGGCTTGGCGATAATTGAAGTATACAGGTCACCAAAGAATAGCTTTAACATTGCTAGCTGTGAAGTCTGGACGATGCGACCAGGTTAAAAGTTTTTCTTGTGTTTCACCCCCTTGCTGTCTACTTACAGCAAGGATTACTCCTTATTTGACAGCCTCTACTTACTGGCCTCATATCCAGTAATTGGTTAACTACACTATTTTCTCTATTTCTCTTGATTTTCCTAGTTCTTGCTTCTTTTTCCTTTCTCCTCCTCCCCCTCTGACTTTCTTCCCTATTTGTATTCCACCCAAACCCTTGATCCTACCCTTCAGACAATTTCACAGAGAGTTCTTTGTCACGCAACTAGGTAACACTGCTCACCTAAGATGACTGACATAGTGGTTTCTACATTTAATGTGAAAGGTCTCAACTCGCCTCAGAAACGAAGTCAGGTCATGCTTGCTCTTAAAAAACTAGGCTCACATATTGTGTCCCACCAAATATGTGACAAAGAACCTATTGGATGGGACGTGCGACATGGTGGAGCAGTCAATGGGGATCCAAACTTTTGAGCATTAATATGGCTCTAAAAAGTCATGGAAAGGTCTAGAGGGCTGCAAATGCCATCAAAATGTGGTTAAAGAGCATAGCAAGTGCTCTGCAAACAAATGTGGATAGGGATATGACTTAAAATAACATAAAATATGCAAAATAAAAAAAATAAAAATCTTGATCTAGGAGGACGAGGTCCATATGGAGTAGGAGATTGAGGAGGCGGTCGATGTGGCGGTGTAGGTGGAAGCGGCGGTGAAAGAGGAGGAGGTAGCCAACACTGTTTGTTTTTTTTTGTTTACATTTTGGTAGACCCCAAACATTGGGAAATAATAACCTGTGATAACCTCCTCCAGCCGTGCTAAACAAACTTTCAGACAATACACTGGCTGCAGGGCAGGGCAGCACCTGCAAGGCGTAAAGGGCAAGCTCAGGCCATGTGCCCAATATGGAGACCCAGAAGTTGAAGGGGGCAGACCCATCAGTCAGTACGTGTAGGTGTGTGCACACATACTGCTCCACCATGTCGCACGTCCCATCCAATTGGCTATCTGCTCTATCAACTTTCGTTGTTCTTTTCTGCGCCTACCATGTTGATCATGGTTAGCGGCGAATGAGGGTTCGACGCCGGAGAGGGAGCATGAGAAAGGGATACCACATCCAAAGGAGGTCAATGGCTGCAATGTGATCGAGCTGAAATGTGGGACAAGTTTTTAAAATGGAAGGATCGAATGCAAGGGCCAATTAAAGACGAATTTTAGAAATTTAAGTCCCTGTCACCTATTTTCATCTGCAAAAATGGGTCAATGTCACCCACCAATGGAACAGACGATTTTTGAAAAAAAATTCAGGCCCTGTCAACTATGCAGAGCAGGGGTTTATTCACAGCTAAACTGTGTTCATGTCACCCACCAATTAAGCAGGGGTTTATTCACGGCAAAAATGATAAAATGTCACCCAAGAATTAGTGAAATGTATTTCCTTTTCCACTAGGTAGAGAAGGGGTATATAGCAGCCAACAATTGGTTAAATTAACCCGACAATGTAACAGACAAATTAGTGAAATTTATTAACCTGTCCACTAGGTAGAGCAGGGGTATATCACAGCCCAAAATTTGTGAATGTCACCCAACTATGTAACAGAAAAATTTGTGAAAATTATTAACCTGTCCACTAGGTTGATCAGGGGTATATCACAGCCAAAAGTTGGTGAATGTCACCCAACTATGTAACAGGAAAATTAGTTAACTGTATTAACCTGTCCTCTAGGTAGAGCAGGGATATATCATAGCCAGAAATTGGTGAATGTCACCCAACTATGTAACAGAAAAAATAGTGAAAATTATTAACCTGTCCACTAGGTAGAGCAGGGGTATATCACAGCCAAAAATTGGTGAATGTCACCCAACTATGTAACAGGAAAATTAGTTAAATGTATTAACCTGTCCTCTAGGTAGAGCAGGGGTATATCACAGCCAAAAATTTGGGATATGTGCTGTATTCCAACAAGGTATCAGACAAATTAGTGAAATGACTTAAAATAAAATACGTAAAAATTTACAAAACATGTATCTAAATGTATGAGGTGGAGGTCCATATGGAGTAGGACTTTGAGGAGGCGGTGGACATAGTGGTGTAGGTGGAAGCGGCGGTAGAGGAGGACGAGGTAACTAACACTGGTTTTTGGTTATATATATTTTTTTTATTAGAGTACACCCCAAAAGAGTGGGAAATATAAAAAATACGATAATGAGCAATTGCGCTGTAGTATAACATTGGCTGGGTAAGGCCGGTATACATGTCTATTCTGCACAAGGTACGGACAAGTCCTGTGGGATCCATACCTGGTTCATTTTAATAAACGTGAGTTTGTCCACATTGGCTGTGGACAGGCGGCAGCCCTTGTCTGTGATAACGCACCCTGCCGTACTAAACACACGTTCAGACAATACACTGGCTGCAGGGCAGGCCAGCACCTCCAAGGCAAGCTCAGGCCATGTGCCCAATTTGGAGACCCAGAAGTTGCAGGGGAAGACCCATCATTCAGTACGTGCAGGTGTGTGCACACATACTGCGTCTACCAGCGTGCGCTTGTACTCGCGCATCTTACGATCACGCTCCAGTGATGGAAATAAGGACAGTACGTTATCCTTGTAACGGGCATCCAGCAGCATGGCCACCCAGAAATCAGCACAAGTTAGAATGTGGCGAACTGGGCGGTCATTGCGGAGACACTGCAACATGTGTGTCAGGCTGCCCAGAGGCAACGAAAAGCTGTTCTCTGTGGGAGGTGTATTGTCTGTGTCCTCTGTATCCCCCCCAGCCACGAACCAGTGATGGCCATCAGCTGGTCTGGGTGCCACCCTGCTGTGAACACAGTTCCTCTCCTCCTCCATGTCCTCCTCCTCATCCTCGTCATCCTCCAGAACTGTGCACTGGCTGGACAATTATGTACCTGGAGTTTGTGGGTGCAGAAACCCACCCTCGGAGCCACTTGTGAATGACTGTCCTGAAACCCTATAAAATGATCCCTCTTCCTCCTCCTGTGCCACACCCTCTTCCATCATCACCCAAAGCATTTTTTCAAGGAGGCATAGAAGTGAGATAGTAACGCTGAGAACGGCATCATCGGCACTGGCCATATTGGTGGAGTACTCAAAACAGCGCAACAAGGTACACAGGTCTCGTATGGAGGCCCACTTATTGGTGGTGAAGTGGTGCTGTTCCGCAGAGCGACTCACCCGTGCATGCTGCAGCTGAAACTCCACCATCGCCTGCTGCTGCTGTCTGGCCAGCATGTGCAAGGTGGAGTTCCACCTTGTGGGCACATCGCAAATAAGGCTGTGAGCGGAAAGGCCGAATTTACGTTGCAGCGCTGACAGGGGAGTAGCAGCAGGGTGAGAACGCCGAAAGCGCGCACAGATGGCCCACACTTTCTGCAGCAGCACTGACATATCGGGGTAATTTTTAAGGAACCTCTGCACCACCAAATTCAACAAATGCACCAGACAAGGGATGTGCGTCAAACCGGCTAGTCCCAGAGATGCTACGAGATTTCACCCATTAACGCACACCACCAGGACGGGCTTGAGGCTCACTGACACCTACCACTAATCGGTCTGTTGTTTCATGCCCGTACACAGCTCATGCGCGGTGTGGGATTTGTCCCCAAACAGATATGTTTTAAAACTGCCTGCTGTCGTTTACCCCTGGCTGTGCTGAAGTTGGTGGTGAAGGTGTTACGCTGACCGGATGAGGAGGCGGTAGAGGAGGAAGCGGAGGAGGAGGAGGAAGCAACAGGAGGCAGGGAAGTGCCCTGCAATCGTCGGTGGTGGAAGGACATGCACCAAACTGCTATCCGCCTCAGGCCCACTCGCCACTGCATTTACCCAGTGTGCTGTTAGAGATATAAGATATAACATCCCTGACTGTGGCCATCCCTGACTGTGGACTGTGCCACAGATGGCATTGCGCAGTGCACACCTGATTTTGTCCCCCACTTATGCAGGAAAGGAATGGCATGCCTGGAAAAATTGTGCCGGCTGGGCACGACATAATGTGGGACAGCCACCGCCATAAGGCTTTTAAAACTCTCCGTCTCCACCAGATGGAATTACAGCATTTCAAAGGCCAGAAATTTTGAAATGATGGCATTCAGGGCCAGGAATCGTGGGTGGGTAGGGGGCTACTTCCTCCTCCGCTTCAGTGTTTGGGAGATAGACGGCTGATCGCTTCCATGGGACATTGTGGAGATGCTTGGTGACCCAAGTAATGGCGTTGCTGGCAGGTCCTCTGTTTGCGGGTTGGCAGGTGGCACTATCACTCCAGAGGTGGATGAAGAGGCTAAGACTGCAGCAGAAGAGGAAGCAGGAGGAACCAGAGACCTTTCTTGGTTTTTGAGGTGTCTACTCCACTGCAGCTCGTACTTTGCACTTAGATGCCTGGTCATGCAGGTTGTGCTCAGGTTGAATAATCAATATACAAATAATTAGAGAGGGCTCACCTATAAGCTCAAGAATGGAAATGGGTGCACCTACCAAAAGGATTCACCCAATCCTTAAAAAAACAGTAATAAATTAGAACAGAGAATGGTAGGGCACACCAATATTCGGACCACACAGATGATTATACAAATGTTTAATTAGTGATATACACTGTTAAATGAACTTGCATAAAATATACTAAAATTATTGGACTAAAATACGTTCATATACTAAAATACTAAAAGACCATTGAATACATTCAAACCCAATAAAATCGAGTAATATTGGATAATTGCATAATTTAGTTGTATGGTAAAAATAATGTCCTTCCAAATGGGTGCTTATCACCCAAACAATACCCCAAAGATAGAATTGGGGCTACACTTGTTTCTAAAGTCCTTTTAATTGAGGGCTTTTTTAATAGTCACTGCAGCTGTTGCGACTCAATGGTCGTTATATATGTTGTCGATACACTCTTGCTGCTAGATAGTACAAAAAGAGCCGAAACAATTATACTCACAGTTGTAACGTAGTATTGTCGGCTTTAGTCAATCACAGGTGGCGTCCCACGTGTGGTAAATGATACTTGTACAAATTGCAGCAAATAGGAGTGATGCGGTTTTGGGATCGTTGATGTTGTTCATATAGCCGTACTGTGTTTGGAGATCAGTCGGTGATGAATACCTTCTATATTTGTATACTTTACTGAAGTGGACTCTGCCACGAGGCCAACTCTCCACACAAACAGATATCCGGCTTGCCTTGAATTTTTCAAGTTGAGAAATCGGCGATCCCTTTTTTTTCTCTTTGTTTCCTTTTTCTTTTTCTTTCAGCGCTTTTAGGTCCTCCGGTAAAGTTACCAAACATGTTTCGGAGTTTCGGAGCTCAGGTTGAGAACGTTTATGCCTCGCTTCAGGCTCTGATTGAAACTCTGATAGCACAGCATGCAAACCACTCGTGTCTTGTCGTCAGCACATTGTCTGAAGAACTGCCACGCCAGGGAACTCCTTGGAGCTGGCTTTGGTGTGCTCGGTCCCATGCTGTGTTGGGCAGTAGCAGGCGTATTGTCTAGGGGACGGCCGCTCCGCTTTTGAACCCCGCTCCTCTTCTACTGTGCTGGTGGCTCTGTGCGACAACCGCCACCTTGATTCCATGTGGGTTCGAGGACCTCATCGTCCTCCACATCATCTTCCACTCAGGCTTCACTCCTGCCCTCCTTGTCAGTCTGCACACTGCAGAAAGCCATAGCAGTTGGCACCAGTGTTTCGTCATCATCCAAGACGTGCTGCGGTGGTCCTCCCATGTACTCATCTTAAAGCATAAGTGGTTGGGCATCGGTGCACTCAATCTTTTCCACTTCTGGGGCAGGGCTATGTCATCAAAAGTCATCAAAAAGCAGAAGAGACTGCAGCCTGACTTGGGGCTCAGACTGCTTGACTGATTTGCAAAGGGGTGAGATGAAAGACTGATGAGCATCGATGGCAGGTGCCAACTCAGATATTTTAGCAGGGGACTGGGTGGTAGACAATGTGAAGGAACTGTAGGCACTGTCAGCCACTCAATCTACTATCGCCTGTACTTGTTCAGGCTTCACCATTCGTAGAGCGGCATTCGGGCCTAGCAAATAATGCTAAAGGTTCTGTTGCCTACCGGCACCTGAGTAAGGTGTTTCACTTGTGTGTGTAGCTGGCACAGATCGACTATGTCCTCTCTCTGCAACAGAAGCTCCACCAGCAGCACCATGACCGAGGCCACGTCCCTTATTTGATGCTCTCCTCATTCTCCGCAAATTTTGGATCTTGACGAAAATGTGTGTTTTTTTATAACAGATTATAACAGCAAACCCAGAATATAATTGCGTATCACATTATACTGATTGCAAATCTACAGTAATGTATTGAAGAACATCTGTATTTTAATCACACGGACAGACAGCCTATCAGACTCAGTCCCTGGGGGGAATGGGGGCTCTCGGCCGAGCTCTCTTGTATAGGGATGAGCGAACCCGAACTGTATAGTTCGGGTTCGTACCGAATTTTGGGGTGTCCGTGACATTTTCGTAAAAGTCCGGGTTCGGGTTCGGTGTTCGTCGCTTTCTTGGCGCTTTTTGAAAGGCTGCAAAGCAGCCAATCAACAAGCGTCATACTACTTGCCCCAAGAGGCCATCACAGCCATGCCTACTATTGGCATGGCTGTGATTGGCCAGAGCACCATGTGACCCAGCCTCTATTTAAGCTGGAGTCACGTAGCGCCGCACGTCACTCTGCTCTGATCAGCATAGAGAGAGGTTGCAGCCGCGACGTTAGGGTGAGATTAGGCAGTGATTAACTCCTCCAAAAGACTTCATTCAGAGATCGATCTGCAGCTGTGGATGATTGAACTGCTGCTATTGAATTGCTCACTGTTTTTAGGCTGCCCAGAGCGTTTTTCAGTCACTTTTTTCTGGGGTGATCGGCGGCCATTTTGTTTCTTGTGGTGTGCCAGCACAAGCTGCCACCAAGTGCATTTAACCCTCAATGGAGTGGTTGTTTTTTGGCTAAATCCTACATCAGGGTGAAGCTGTCACACCAAGTGCATTTAACCAGCAATAGTCTGGTTATTTTTGGGCCATATACTACATCAGGGGCAAGCTGTCACCAAGTGCATTTAACCCTCAGTAGTGTGGTTGGTCAAGCTGTCACACCAAGTGCATTTAACCAGCAATAGTCTGTTTATTTTTTGGCCATATACTACATCAGGGGCAAGCTGCGCCTGTCACCAAGTGCATTTAACCCTCAGTAGTGTGGTTGGTCAAGCTGTCACACCAAGTGCATTTAACCATCAATAGTGTGGTTATTTTTTGGCCATATCTTAGTCAAATTCTGTCAGTAAACGTATACCTGTCACCCAGCGCCTAAATACTAGGCCTCAAGTTTATATCCAGCTAAATCTGTCGTTACTGCTGTGGCTGGTCAATTTATTTAGTGTCCGTCAAAGCACAGTTTTTGTTCTGGGTTGAAATACAATTCCCAATTTAGCAATTTCCTAATTTAGTGGTTTCTGCTGTAGCAGACCTACTTTAAATTTATCCCTAAAAGGGTATATCAGATTCAAGGTGCACATAGGGTCATTCTGAATAACTTCACACACAAGCTACTGTGCATTTCCAAGTCTAATTCTGTCAGTAAACCTATACCTGTCACCCAGCGCCTAAATACTAGGCCTCAAATTTATATTCAGCTAAATCTGTGGTTACTGCTGTGCCTGTATTAGTGTAATACGGTACCTAAATAGATAGCCAGATAGTGTTAGGTGTCTGTAAAAAAAGGCCTGAATTTGAATTCAATACATTGGGCCAAAAAATATTTTTGTTGTTGTGGTGAACGATAACAATGAGGAAAACATCTAGTAAGGGACGCGGACGTGGACATGGTCGTGGTGGTGTTAGTGGACCCTCTGGTGCTGGGAGAGGACGTAGCCGTTCTGCCACATCCACACGTCCTAGTGTACCAACTACCTCAGGTCCCAGTAGCCGCCAGAATTTACAGCGATATATGGTGGGGCCCAATGCCGTTCTAAGGATGGTAAGGCCTGAGCAGGTACAGGCATTAGTCAATTGGGTGGCCGACAGTGGATCCAGCACGTTCACATTATCTCCCACCCAGTCTTCTGCAGAAAGCGCACAGATGGCGCCTGAAAACCAACCCCATCAGTCTGTCACATCACCCCCATGCATACCAGGGAAACTGTCTGAGCCTCAAGTTATGCAGCAGTCTCTTATGCTGTTTGAAAACTCCGCTGGCAGGGTTTCCCAAGGGCATCCACCTAGCCCTTCCCCAGCGGTGGAAGACATAGAATGCACTGACGCACAACCACTTATGTTTCCTGATGATGAGGACATGGGAATACTACCTCAGCACGTCTCTGATGATGATGAAACACAGGTGCCAACTGCTGCGTCTTTCTGCAGTGTGCAGACTAAACAGGAGGTCAGGGAGGAAGACTGGGTGGAAGACGATGCAGGGGACGATGAGGTCCTAGACCCCACATGGAATGAAGGTCGTTCCATTGACTTTCACAGTTCGGAGGAAGAGGCAGTGGTGAGACCGAGCCAACAGCGTAGCAAAAGAGGGAGCAGTGGGCAAAAGCAGAACACCCGCCGCCAAGAGACTCCACCTGCTACTGACCGCCGCCATCTGGGACCGAGCACCCCAAAGGCAGCTTCAAGGAGTTCCCTGGCATGGCACTTCTTCAAACAATGTGCTGACGACAAGACCCGAGTGGTTTGCACGCTGTGCCATCAGAGCCTGAAGCGAGGCATTAACGTTCTGAACCTTAGCACAACCTGCATGACCAGGCACCTGCATGCAAAGCATGAACTGCAGTTGAGTAAACACCTTAAAACCAAGCAAGTCACTCAGGCTCCCCCTGCTACCTCTTCTGCTGCTGCCGCGTCGGCCTCTTCCTCCGCCTCTGGAGGAACGTTGGCACCTGCCGCCCAGCAAACAGGGGATGTACCACCAACACCACCACCACCTCCGTCACCAAGCGTCTCAACCATGTCACACGGCAGCGTTCAGCTCTCCATCTCACAAACATTTGAGAGAAAGCGTAAATTCCCACCTAGCCACCCTCGATCCCTGGCCCTGAATGCCAGCATTTCTAAACTACTGGCCTATGAAATGCTGTCATTTAGGCTGGTGGACACAGACAGCTTCAAACAGCTCATGTCGCTTGCTGTCCCACAGTATGTTGTTCCCAGCCGCCACTACTTCTCCAAGAGAGCCGTGCCTTCCCTGCACAACCAAGTATCCGATAAAATCAAGTGTGCACTGCGCAACACCATCTGTAGCAAGGTCCACCTAACCACAGATACGTGGACCAGTAAGCACGGCCAGGGACGCTATATCTCCCTAACTGCACACTGGGTAAATGTAGTTTCAGCTGGGCCCCAGACGGAGAGCTGTTTGGCGCACGTCCTTCCGCCGCCAAGGATCGCAGGGCAACATTCTTTGCCTCCTGTTGCCACCTCCTCCTTCTCGGCTTCCTCCTCCTCTTCTTCCACCTGCTCATCCAGTCAGCCACACACCTTCACCACCAACTTCAGCACAGCCCGGGGTAAACGTCAGCAGGCCATTCTGAAACTCATATGTTTGGGGGACAGGCCCCACACCGCACAGGAGTTGTGGCGTGGTATAGAACAACAGACCGACAAGTGGTTGCTGCCGGTGAGCCTCAAGCCCGGCCTGGTGGTGTGCGATAATGGGCGAAATCTCGTTGCAGCTCTGGGACTAGCCGGTTTGACGCACATCCCTTGCCTGGCGCATGTGCTGAATTTGGTGGTGCAGAAGTTCATTCTCAACTACCCCGACATGTCAGAGCTGCTGCATAAAGTGCGGACCGTCTGTTCGCGCTTCCGGCGTTCACATCCTGCCGCTGCTCGCCTGTCTGCGCTACAGCGTAACTTCGGCCTTCCCGCTCACCGCCTCATATGCGACGTGCCCACCAGGTTGAACTCCACCTTGCACATGCTGGACAGACTGTGCGAGCAGCAGCAGGCCATAGTGGAGTTGTAGCTGCAGCAAGCACGGGTCAGTCGCACTGCGGAACAGCACCACTTCACCACCAATGACTGGGCCTCCATGCGAGACCTGTGTGCCCTGTTGCGCTGTTTCGAGTACTCCACCAACATGGCCAGTGGCGATGACGCCGTTATCAGGGAGGAGGAGGTTGAGGAGGATGAGGATGAAGCATGGTCACAGCGGGGTGGCACCCAACGCAGCTCGGGCCCATCACTGGTGCGTGGCTGGGGGGAAAGGCAGGATGATGACGATACGCCTCCCACAGAGGACAGCTTGTCCTTACCTCTGGGCAGCCTGGCACACATGAGCGACTACATGCTGCAGTGCCTGCGCAACAACAGCAGAGTTGCCCACATTTTAACGTGTGCGGACTACTGGGTTGCCACCCTGCTGGATCCACGGTACAAAGACAATGTGCCCACCTTACTTCCTGCACTGGAGCATGATAGGAAGATGCGCGAGTACAAGCGCACGTTGGTAGACGCGCTACTGAGAGCATTCCCAAATGTCACAGGGGAACAAGTGGAAGCCCAAGGCCAAGGCAGAGGAGGAGCAAGAGGTCGCCAAGGCAGCTGTGTCCTGGCCAGCTCCTCTGAGGGCAGGGTTAGCATGGCAGAGATGTGGAAAAGTTTTGTCAACACGCCACAGCTAACTGCACCACCACCTGATACGCAACGTGTTAGCAGGAGGCAACATTTCACTAACATGGTGGAACAGTACGTGTGCACACCCCTCCACGTACTGACTGATGGTTCGGCCCCATTCAACTTCTGGATCTCTAAATTGTCCACGTGGCCAGAGCTAGCCTTTTAAGCCTTGGAGGTGCTGGCCTGCCCAGCGGCCAGCGTTTTGTCTGAATGTGTATTCAGCACGGCAGGGGGCGTCATTACAGACAAACGCAGCCGCTTATCTACAGCCAATGTGGACAAGCTGACGTTCATAAAAATAAACCAGGCATGGATCCCACAGGACCTGTCCGTCCCTTGTGCAGATTAGACATTAACTACCTCCCCTTAACCATATATTATTGTACTCCAGGGCACTTCCTCATTCAATCCTATTTTTATTTTCATTTTACCATTATATTGCGAGGCTACCCAAAGTTGAATAAACCTCTCCTCTGTCTGGGTGCCGGGGCCTAAATATATGCCAATGGACTGTTCCAATGTTGGCTGACGTGAAGCCTGATTCTCTGCTATGACATGCAGACTAATTCTCTGCTGACATGAAGACAGATTCTCTGTTACGGGACCTCTCTCCTCTGCGTGGGTGCTGGGCCTAAATATATGACAATGGACTGTTGCAGTGGTGGCTGACATGAAGCCTGATTCTCTGCTATGACATGCAGATTGATTCTCTGCTGACATAAAGCCAGATTCTCTGTTACGGGACCTCTCTCCTCTGCCTGGGTGCTGGGCCTAAATATATGCCAATGGACTGTTGCAGTGGTGGCTGACGTGAAGCCTGATTCTCTGCCATGACATGCAGACTAATTCTCTGCTGACATGAAGACAGATTCTCTGTTACGGGACCTCTCTCCTCTGCCTGGGTGCCTGGGCCTAAATATATGCCAATAGACTTTTGCAGTGGTGGCTGACGTGAAGCCTAATTCTCTGCTATGACATGCAGATTGATTCTCTGCTGACATGAAGCCAGATTCTCTGTTACGGGACCTCTCTCCTCTGCCTGGGTGCTGGGCCTAAATATCTGACAATGGACTGTTACAGTGGTGGGTGACGTGAAGCCTGATTCTCTGCTATGACATGCAGACTGATTCTCTGCTGACATGAAGACAGATTCTCTGTTACGGGACCTCTCTCCTCTGCCTGGGTGCTGGGCCTAAATATCTGACAATGGACTGTTACAGTGGTGGGTGACGTGAAGCCTGATTCTCTGCTATGACATGCAGACTGATTTTCTGCTGTTATGAAGCCAGATTCTCTGTTACGGGACCTCTCTCATCTGCCTGGGTGCTGGGCCTAAATATATGCCAATGGACTGTTGCAGTGGTGGCTGACGTGAAGCCTGATTCTCTGCTATGACATGCACACTGATTCTCTGCTGACATGAAGACAGATTCTCTGTTACGGGACCTCTCTCCTCTGCCTGGGTGCCTGGGCCTAAATATATGCCAATGGACTGTTACAGTGGTGGGTGACGTGAAGCCTGATTCTCTGCTATGACATGCAGACTAATTCTCTGCTGACATGAAGACAGATTCTCTGTTACGGGACCTCTCTCCTCTGCCTGGGTGCTGGGCCTAAATATATGCCAATGGACTGTTCCAATGTTGGGTGACGTGAAGCCTGATTCTCTGCTATGGCATGCAGACTGATTCTTTGCTGACATGAAGCCAGATTCTCTGTTACGGGACCTCTCTCCTCTGTCTGGTTGCTGGGCCTAAATATATGACAATGGACTGTTGCAGTGGTGGCTCACGTGAAGCCTGATTCTCTGTATGACATGCAGACTGATTCTCTGCTGACATGAAGACAGATTCTCTGTTACGGGACCTCTTTCCTCTGCCTGGGTGCCGGGGCCTAAATATCTGAGAATGGACTGTTCCAGTGGTGGGTGACATGAAGCCAGATTCTCTGCTATGGGACCTCTCTCCAATTGATATTGGTTAATTTTTATTTATTTTATTTTTATTTTTATTCATTTCCCTAGCCACATTTGTTTGCAGGGGATTTACCTACATGTTACTGCCTTTTGCAGCCCTCTAGCCCTTTCCTAGGCTGTTTTACAGCCTTTTTAGTGCCGAAAAGTTCGGGTCCCCATTGACTTCAATGGGGTTCGGATTCGGGACAAAGTTTGGATCGGGTTCGGATCCCGAATCCGAACATTTCCGGGAAGTTCGGCCAAACTTCTCGAACCCGAACATCCAGGTGTCCGCTCAACTCTACTCTTGTACTTTGCTTAATCCAAGAACTGTTGTATATGGAATAAACCACAGCTATAGGTCACCCCTCTTCTTAGAGTTTTGAGGCCGTTCTGAGTCCTCAGTCCTCCTTTAAGGGGTTTGTTCACCTTCATGGACCTTTTCTTTAGCGCCCACATCATGGCCAGACCCTAGTGGTAATCATACTTAGTGCTCACACACACAAACATATTTTTATTCCATGTCCTTTCCATTTATTTATTTTTGCGACCCATATGCAGAACCATTCTCTTCAATAGGGCCGCAAAAAAACTGAAATGACTACGTGTCAGTATGTCCACAAGGCCGTGCTTCAAAAAATATTTCTCATTATTGTTCACATTACGGATAAGGATCGGACAGTTCCATTCTGCAAAACGTGTAATGCACACTGCTGGTATCTGTGTTTTGCACATCCGCAATGTGCGGACTGCAAAAACTTATACAGTTGTTTGCATGAGGCCTAATACACTACCAGTAAAGTTAACCCCTTCCCATCTGCAATCCGTCTATATACGTGATAACTACACATGCCTCGTGCAGCTACCACGTGTATAGATGTTGGCAGCCTGAAAGAGAGGGAGCGGTACTTCACTGCTCTCTGCAGAGCTTCCCCACTTCCTTCTTCTTCCCAGCGATAGCTGAACCTATAGCATCGGTTTCTGGGCAGAATAGTATCTGTTGACCACCACGATTTTTGTCCAATTGTGGTGGTCATATGCTTACATGATCCATCGCTCCCCTTGCTTTTTTCAGCCTCCTCCCTCCTCCTCTCTCCTCATCCTTGACATCACAAATCAGGAGACACTGTATGAAATACATACCCACGATCTACCCGTCTTCCTTCTTCTGCCCAGGTATAACCGAGCCTATAGCATCGGTTTCTGGGCAGATTAGTTTCTGTTGACCCCACGATTGTCCAATTGTGGTGGTCATATGTTTACATGACCCAGCGCTCCTGTCCTTATTCCAGCCCCCTACTCCTTCCTTCTCCTTCACTTGACAGCGTGATCCAGTGAAGGACTGAAGAAGACACAGTGAAACACTTCTCTATATATCTTTATACATAGTATATATATATATATATATATATATATATATATACACTTGACTTGAAAAAGGTCCTGTGAGAGGACCGAAACGTTGTCTGACATGTGTGAATAATTTACACCTTTTTTTACTTGAAGGAGTGCTGCGGACTTTCTTTTTCTATATATATATATATATATATATATATATACATACATATATACACACTATACCGGAGGAAGTTTCCCTAACTAAGGATAAAGCCATCAATAGGGCATACGGGCCTTGGGATAAAGACAGACAGGATTCTGAGGAAAAGTTCATCCTGATCTGTAAGTGTTTAACCCTCTGAGTATCTTGCAAGAATATTAAGCCTGCCATTTGTGTAAGCCTGGTATTGACTGCTGCTGGTATATGGAACTTTGCCAAAAAGACTGTAAATAGTTGCTTGTTCCAGTAAAAGGAAGTTTTGGTTCACCACAACATCGTGTTCCTCAATTATTCCTATCATAAATCAGTGTGCCACCGTTACCGGCACTGGCGTCACAAATCTTAAAGGCATCTTGCCACTGGCACGTTAAACCTGCAACACCCAGGGCACCTCACCTGGTCCCTATACACAGAGAGTGCCCCCGAGGACCCCTGTGCCAGCCTTTCCATCACTGCTGTACACCTGCCCAGCGTCTTCTATGAACTGTGAGTACTCTGTGAAACCCTCGTTCTGCCTAATAACCGTGACCTACCACTCACTTAACCCTGAAGGGCTGCGTACTGCACAGGTAAATTGAAAAAAGTAGTGTCCTTTACTGATGTTTCAGTTCTTTTACTGGATGATAATCTGCTTAGCCCCAGTAAGAGAACTGAAATATCGCTACTTGGGTGAATAAAGGACACCACTTTTATTTCACTTTATCTGGATGTGACTAGTGATGAGCGGGAGGTGCCATATTCGATTTTGCGATATTTCGCGAATATTCGATAGATATTCGTTATATTGCTCTAACTTCGTCTTTTAGAATATTATGAATATTCTAAAACCTGATATATCAGCAATATAATGAATATTCGTAAAATGCACAGTTTAAACGGCAATGAAATGTTCTTATGCTCATGCGCATGTGCATGATTTACTCCCGGCCGGAAGTAACCAGTTCCAGCTTGAATCTCATCGTGTCCCATCGTGCGTCAGTGTGTTGTGCATGCGAATTGCAAGATGGTGGCCAGTAAGTTTCGGAAAGCTGAGGAAGAGACCCTCATCATAGTAAGTATAAGTAAATTGTATATTTTTTCGCATACGCTTGTTTGGCATATCTTAAGAATATTCTTATGTATGTTTATTGAATTGAATTTTTCGGATGTCTTTGTATGTGGAAACTATTTTCGGATGGCAGTTAAATTCACATAGCACCTACTTTGATTAGCTATAAATGATAGGTTGAAACAAGTATTGTTGACATTTAAAGGTAATATTTTTTCAGATAATCATTAACCTCTACTCATACTAGATAACATTTGATTTCATTTGTATTACTAAAATAAATAATTAAGCATTTTTGATATGACAAATGTTTGGTCTGCCATCAAAGCGCTATCTCACTGGCATCTGCTATATATCTATATGCTCTCCATACATACATGTGGCCGACGTGTCATTATGTATGGATAGCAGACAAATCTAGATCAGAAGCACATTGCACATCTAATTGTAATTTCCTGCCTCACACAATATATCCACACTGCATACCACCAAACCCCCCCTCTGACCACCCCCCTCCCCCAACACACAAACACACACACGCAGTCTATTCAAACAGCGGTCCTCCAGTTGTTCTTAAACTACAACTCCCATTATGCCCTTCTTTCGGATGATAGCTGTAGGCTGTCATGGATTGATGGGAGTTGTATTTTTGCCACAGCAATAGGGACGCAGTTTGCTGGAGGGCCGCAGTTTGCGGATGGCGAGTCTAAAGATTCTAATAAGTGTCCTGTTGGTCAGGAGATGGAATTTTTGACATTCTATATTTGCTGGTTCATTTAGCGTTACCCAGGGTGCACCACGGGGAGGCGAACCAGCTTTACACCCCATACCGTACCGTCACGTCACTAGACAGGTACATCTCTCCTCAGATGGACAATATCTAATAGCTTATACCCCACACACATACAATTTTTTAATACAATTTAGATTTTATATGTTTACGTTAACTTAAAGTGTAGTATTTCACTCTCAAACAATAATAATAGTTGGTTTGGTGGTTGTGATGATGATGACATGGTGGTGGTCAGTTACTGCGGCATCAAGGCAGCGCACGGCACGCGGTTCCCTGTAATTAAACTACAACATGCAGAGCTTTTAGTTAGACTGCCTCTCGCCGTGTGCTGCCTTGCTGCTGCTGGAACTTTTCCCTTGCCACCAGCGGTGTAGCTGCAGGCCCGGCAGCTGTTCCATCCGTCTGTTCCATCCGTTTCCTTCACTGTCTCTGTGTTACATAATTTCATTGTGTAATACTGCCGAGGGGGCCTGACCAAATCTTTTAGTCCTCCTCCTTCTGTGGGATGGGCCTCTTCTGGGTCAGGGCCGTAAAGCAGACGCTTCTCCTGCTTCCCCGATAGTTACACCCCTGGCCGCCACCATTATAGTAAATGTTGACGGATCGTCATTCTTGTCGCTGTGGTGTATTTAGAGGGGCTGCTTGGGGGCCCTGACCCAGAAGGGGCCGATCCTGGAGGAGGAGCACTAAAAGATTTTTTCAGGGCCCCCTCAACAGTATTACACAATGAAATTATACACAGTGACAGTATAGACAGTGTAGAAAATGTATGGAACAGCTGTCGGGCCTGGTCTGAGAGAGCGATCTCTACTAGCCACAGTTATGTGGGTGGCATGAAAGGAAGGGGTTGTGAAAATATTTCTGTGGTAGGTAGGTTGTCCCCATTAAAAAAAATTCTGTGTGGCAAAGTCATTTCTAGCTACGCCACTCTCTGGGGGCATAAGTGAACTAGCGGCAGGATGGATCCGACCGCTTGTTCAACTTTCTGGAATAGCCTGACGTAATCCACTTCTGCTAATGTTAAAGTTGCGTAATATTAGTTTTATTAACTGTTTTTGATTAAATAATTTTTTTTTAAATCACGCAGCGCCTGTTAGAGAGGGGGTATGATGACCTTCGTTCGCATTTGGACAAGAAGGTCTTCATTAATGACCTTGTTGAGGAGCTGAAACGGGTGCATGGTGGGAAACACACCCCTCTGGCCATACTGAAGAAGTGGTCAGACCTGAAGCGGCGGCATCTGCCAAGAATCCGCCAGATTCGGGATGCCCACTGCCCAGGTACAATGATTACTTAGTGTTGGTGAAATAAACAAAAGTAATGTAATGCTGCGTTACATTTATTATTTGTGATTATAATTTTTACATAAGTCTAATTTGTTATTATAGATGCTCGCCTTCCCGCTGTCAGGCGCAGGCTTGCCACGAAGGATTCCTGGGAGGTGTCTGCGTCTGAGGGGGAGGAGGAAGAGCAGCCAGGACCCTCAGGGCCCACAAGTGCCCCTGCACCACCACAGGAGGAGGAAGAGGCTGGACCATCAGCCATCCAAGAGCCCCCCCCCCCAGCAATTTTGGAGGATAATGAAGAGGAGGAAGAGGATGATGACGGTCTAGTCACCACCCCACACAAGCAGAGTAAATATGTGCTTTTCTTGTTTAAACTCATTCACACACACACGTATTAGTTTAGTTATATTGGATAACAGAAAGTCCCACACTTATGCCTCATTCACACGTCAGTGTTCGGTCAGTGATTTCCATCAGTGATTCGTGACCCAAAACCAGGTCCGGCTCTAAACACAGAACAGGAGCAGATCTTTCCCTTATACGTTATGTCTGTGGAGGCTTCTCTTCTGGTTTTGGCTCACAAATCACTGATGGAAATCACTGACCAAACACTGAAGTGTGAACGAGGCCTTACAGTTCATTGCAAGCAGGGTAACAAGACAGTACTATCGCAACCCTCTTTACAGTCTGTCACCGTTCTGGTTCCCTTCTCAGATTGTTCTGCGTTGGGATGGCCTGTCCACACTTTATCTTAACATCCTTTTCAACAGCACCGTTAGGGCTCATGCACACGACAGTATTTTGCGTTCAGTATACTGGCCGTTTTTTTAGTTCAGTATGCGGAACATATACTGAACCATTCATTTCAATGGTTCAGCCAAAAATACTGAAGTGTCTCCGTATGCATTCCATTTCAGTATTTCAGTATTTCCGTGCCATGAAAAGATAGAACATGTCCTATTCTTGTCCGCAAATCGAGGTGCTTGGCTCCATTCAAGTCAATGGGTCCGCAAAAAAAACGGAACACATAGGGAAATGCATCCGTATGTCTTCCGTATCCGTTCAGTTTTTGCTGAACCATCTTTTGAAAATGTTATGCCCAGCCCAATTTTTTCAATGTAATTACTGTATATGGCATACGGAAAAACGGAACGGAAAAACGGAATGGAAACGGAAACAAAAACGGAACAACGGATCCGTTAAAAACGGACCGCAAAACACTGAAAAAGCAATACTGCAGTGTGCATGAGCCCTTATGAGAACATAGGATAGAGTAAGTGTGAGACCTGTCCCACCCAATGTCTATATTAACCATTTAATTAACCCCTTAGTGACCAAGCACATTTTTCTTTAAATTGCATTCCAAGAGCAAGAACTTTTTTGTATGAGGTCTTATTTTTTGCAGGACAAGTTATAGTTTTTAAGGCACAATTTTAAGTACATGTAATGATTGATTAAAGCCAGCCGTTTAGCTAAAACCATCTTTGTTTAAGTCAGTAAACACACGTATGGGTGGTCACTAAGAGGTCAAAACCCGTTCAAAAATCAATATTAAAGACAAAACCCCAGAAACAAAACAGGTGTGCTGATTCCAGACGTACTGATTAACGTAAATTATCTCCCTGAGGCATACATTCCCATTGAGACATACCGAGCATCCCTGATTCTCCCCTTTACTACAGTGCATATAGCAACTTCAATCCTTAGTTTTGTAATATAATATTGTTTAAATAATTTTTTAAATAATTATGGCAAATATAAAGTTATAACAAGAACACTATTGTGCCATTGACCTGCCAACCCCGTCGTACTTTGCCACAGTCGCCATACATGGCTCTTTTACTCAAGAGTAAAGACTCTATATTTCTAATTTTTTTTTTTTTTTTTTTTAACAGTACTGAAATCTTTGGAAAAAAATATGGCTGCCATAGATCATCAGTATAGCACGCTGATCAGGCAGTCCCGGGAGCAGCTCTCCCGCAAAATGAGGGAGCTTCGTATGCAGCACTCCCACCAAATGGCAGTCCTGGAGGAGCAGCACCACCAAAACATGGGGGCCCTCATGGAACTCCATGTGCAACTAGATGCCTTGCCTTAACCCCTTAAGGACCCATGACGTACCGGTACGTCATGAGTTTAAAATAAGATTGCGGCGCCCCGGGGGTTAATCCGAACGGGATTTCGGCTGAAATCATTCAGCCGGCATCCTGTCACAACGCCGAGGGGGGTCATGTGACCCCCCTGTATCGGCGATCGCAGCAAACCGCAGGTCAATTCAGACCTGCGGTTTGCTGCGCTTTTAGCCGATTCTGATCCCCGCGGTCTCTGACCGCGGGGATCAAACGTTAAAATGCCAGAAATTAAGTTTTTATTAACCCCCCCTGCACCCCTGAATGATATTATGTGGGCGGGTGGTGCAGGGGGGGTGTCGCAGGCGGTGCGGGAGGTGCGGGAGGCGGGCGGTGCGGGAGGCGGGATCACGATCCCCCGCCCGCCTCCCCTTGAATAATCGTTGGTTTCTAGTGGGTATACCAGGGTGCCAGCACATTGCTGGCACCCTGGTATAAACGGCTGACATCGGTGATGCGATGTCAGCCGTTTAACCCTTTCCATACAGCGGTCCGTACGGACCGCTGTATGGAAAAGGTTAACAGGTCAGGGAGCTCCCTCCCTCTCCCATCGGGGGCTGCTGTGCCTTTGCAGCCCCCCGATGGGAGAGGGAGAGAGCTCCCAGGCAGCCCCCCGACAGACCCGTCCTTACCCTTCCCCGTCTGCGAAGTTCTGAACACTACTGAGCAGACGGGGAAGGTTCCCATGGCAACAGGACGCCTTCTCAGGCATCCTGCTGTCCATGGTGCTGAACAGATCTGTGCTGAAAGCAGAGATCTGTTCAGACAAAGTGGTAAGTAAAATACAGTACAGTACAATATATATTGTACAGTACTGTATTATACAGACATCAGACCCACTGGATCTTCAAGAACCAAGTGGGTCTGGGTCAAAAAAAATGTAAAAAAAAAGTGAAAAAAGTTAAGATAAAAAAAAACATTTATCACTGAATAAAAATAAAAAAAATAAAATACACTACACATATTAGGTATCGCCGCGTCCGTAACGACCTGATCTATAAAACGGACATGTTACTTTCCCCGCACGGTGAACGCCATAAAAAAAAAAAAAAAACTGTGAGAAAATTGAAATTTTGCCCACCTTACTTCCCAAAAAAGGTAATAAAAGTGATCAAAAAAGTCGCATTTACGCCAAAATAGTACCAAT
The DNA here is from genome assembly GCF_014858855.1 of Bufo gargarizans. NCBI lineage: Eukaryota > Metazoa > Chordata > Amphibia > Anura > Bufonidae > Bufo > Bufo gargarizans. The sequence continues at coordinate 29,968 of NW_025334710.1, forward strand.
CAAACCGTCATCTCATCCCGCAAAAATCATACCCTACCCAAGATAATCGCCCAAAAACTGAAAAAACTATGGCTCTTAGACTATGGAAACACTAAAACATGATTTTTTTTGTTTCAAAAATGAAATCATTGTGTAAAACTTAAATAAAAAAAAAAAAGTATACATATTAGGTATCGACGCGTCCGTATCGACCAGCTCTATAAAAATATCACATGACCTAACCCCTCAGATGACCACCGTAAAAAAATAAAAATAAAAACGGTGTAAAAAAAGCCATTTTTTGCCATCTTACATCACAAAAAGCAAGCGATCAAAAAGTCATATGCACCCCAAAATAGTGTCAATCAAACCGTCATCTCATCCCGCAAAAAATGAGACCCTACTTAAGATAATTGCCCAAAAACTGAAAAAACTATGGCTCTTAGACTATGGAGACACTAAAACATTTTTTTTGTTTTAAAAATGAAATCATTGTGTAAAACTTACATAAATAAAAAAAATTGTATACATATTAGGTATCGCCACGTCCGTGACAACCTGCTCTATAAAAATACCACATGATCTAACCTGTCAGATGAATTTTGTAAATAACAAAAAATAAAAAGGTGCCAAAAAATCTATTTCTTGTTACCTTGCCGCACAAAAAAGTGTAATATAGAGCAACCAAAAATCATATGTACCCTAAACTAGTACCAACAAAACTGCCACCCTATCCCGTAGTTTCTAAAATGGGGTCACTTTTATGGAGTTTCTACTCTAGGGGTGCATCAGGGGGGCTTCAAATCGGACATGGTGTCAAAAAACCAGTCCAGCAAAATCTGCCTTCCAAAAACCGTATGGCATTCCTTTCCTTCTGCGCCCTGCCGTGTGCCCGTACAGCGGTTTACGACCACATATGGGGTGTTTCTGTAAACTACAGAATCAGGGCCATAAATAATGAGTTTTTTTTGGCTGTTAACCCTTGCTTTGTAACTGGAAAAAAAATATTAAAATGGAAAATCTGCCAAAAAAGTGAAATTTTGAAATTGTATCTCTATTTTCCATTAAATCTTGTGCAACACCTAAAGGGTTAACAAAGTTTGTAAAATCAGTTTTGAATACCTTGAGGGGTGTAGTTTCTTAGATGGGGTCACTTTTATGGAGTTTCTACTCTAGGGGTGCATCAGGGGGGCTTCAAATGGGACATGGTGTCAAAAAACCAGTCCAGCAAAATCTGCCTTCCAAAAACCGTATGGCATTCCTTTCCTTCTGCGCCCTGCCGTGTGCCCGTACAGCGGTTTACGACCACATATGGGGTGTTTCTGTAAACTACAGAATCAGGGCCATAAATAATGAGTTTTTTTGGCTGTTAACTAGAGTTGAGCGAACACCTGGATGTTCGGATTCGAGAAGTTCGGCCGAACATCCCGGAAATGTTCGGGTTCGGGATCCGAACCCGATCCGAACTTCGTCCCGAACCCGAACCCCATTGAAGTCAATGGGGACCCGAACTTTTCGGCACTAAAAAGGCTGTAAAACAGCCCAGGAAAGAGCTAGAGGGCTGCAAAAGGCAGCAACATGTAGGTAAATCCCCTGCAAACAAATGTGGATAGGGAAATGAATTAAAATAAAAATTAAATAAATAAAAATTAACCAAAATCAATTGGAGAGAGGTTCCATAGCAGAGAATCTGGCTTCCCGTCACCCACCACTGGAACAGTCCATTCTCAGATATTTAGGCCCCGGCACCCAGGCAGAGGAGAGAGGTCCCGTAACAGAGAATCTGTCTTCATGTCAGCAGAGAATTAGTCTGCATGTCATAGCAGAGAATGAGGCTTCACGTCAGCCACCACTGCAACAGTCCATTGGCATATATTTAGGCCCAGCACCCAGGCAGAGGAGAGAGGTCCCGTAACAGACAATCTGGCTTCATGTCAGCAGAGAATCAGTCTGCATGTCATAGCAGAGAATCAGGCTTCACGTCACCCACCACTGCAACAGTCCATTGTCATAAATTTAGGCCCAGCACTAGTGTTGAGCGGCATGTCCCATATTCGAATTCGCGAAATTTTGTGAATATTCGAAAGAATATTCGTAAAATATTCGCGATTATTCAAATTCGTTATTATTTCGCATATGCGATAATTCGAATTTTCGCATCGCATAATACATATGCTATGCAAAATTCACATGTGCGCTAATGAAATCGCCTTACAAAGATTCGCAACTCAATTCAATCACTAATGTATGAATGCAATGCCCTTTGCCTCTGTTCTGGGACAAGTGTAGATATTCGCATGTGCGCTAATAAAATCGCCTTACGAAGATTCGCACCTCAATCACTTTCTAGGGAATGTGAGACTTTTGGGAATCAATCGAGATACAGTGGGGGGTGATGACAGTAGTTGACAGAGTACAGATCAATGTAATCTGTAAGGTGGAAAGTAAAATAAAAAATACGAATTTTCGTTAATCGAATTTTACGAAGTTCTACGTATTTGCGAATATGGTGCTATACTATATGAATGCACAGGCCTTTGCCTCTCTGTTCTGGGGACAAGTGTAGATATTTGCATTTGCGTTAATAAAATCGCCTTACGAAGATTCGCAGCTCAATTCAATCACTAATGTATGAATGCAAAGCCCTTTGCCTCTGTTCTGGGACAAGTGTAGATATTCGCATGTGCGCTAATAAAATCGCCTTACGAAGATTCGCAACTCAATTCACTAATGTATGAATGCAAAGCCCTTTGCCTCTGTTCTGGGACGTGCCGATATTCGCATGTGCGCTAATAAAATCGCCTTACGAAGATTCGCGCCTCAATCACTTTCTAGGCAATGTGAGTAAGATCTGAGCTGTTGGACCTTTGGGAAACAATCAATTATATGTGTACTGTAATTTTGTGGGGGGGGGGGGAAACAAAAACGAATATTCGTTTTTACGAATATATAGCACTATATTCGAAATATTCGCGAAATCGCGAAGTTGCGATATTCGCGAAAAAAAATTGCTTTTCGAATATTCGCGCTCAACACTACCCAGCACCCAGGCAGAGGAGAGAGGTCCCGTAACAGACAATCTGGCTTCATGTCAGCAGAGAATCAGTCTGCATGTCATAGCAGAGAATGAGGCTTCACGTCAGCCACCACTGCAACAGTCCATTGGCATATATTTAGGCCCAGCACCCAGGCAGAGGAGGGAGGTCCCGTAACAGAGAATCTGTCTTCATGTCAGCAGAGAATTAGTCTGCATGTCATAGCAGAGAATGAGGCTTCACGTCAGCCACCACTGCAACAGTCCATTGGCATATATTTAGGCCCAGCACACACACAGGCAGAGGAGAGAGGTCCCGTAACAGAGAATCTGGCTTCATGTCAGCAGAGAATTAGTCTGCATGTCATAGCAGAAAATGAGGCTTCACGTCAGCCACCACTGCAACAGTCCATTGGCATATATTTAGGCCCAGCACACACACAGGCAGAGGAGAGAGGTCCCGTAACAGAGAATCTGGCTTCATGTCAGCAGAGAATCAGTCTGCATGTCATAGCAGAGAATGAGGCTTCACGTCAGCCACCACTGCAACAGTCCATTGGCATATATTTAGGCCCAGCACCCAGGCAGAGGAGGGAGGTCCCGTAACAGAGAATCTGTCTTCATGTCAGCAGAGAATTAGTCTGCATGTCATAGCAGAGAATGAGGCTTCACGTCAGCCACCACTGCAACAGTCCATTGGCATATATTTAGGCCCAGCACCCAGGCAGAGGAGGGAGGTCCCGTAACAGAGAATCTGTCTTCATGTCAGCAGAGAATTAGTCTGCATATCATAGCAGAGAATGAGGCTTCACGTCAGCCACCACTGCAACAGTCCATTGGCATATATTTAGGCCCAGCACACACACAGGCAGAGGAGAGAGGTCCCGTAACAGAGAATCTGGCTTCATGTCAGCAGAGAATCAGTCTGCATGTCATAGCAGAGAATGAGGCTTCACGTCAGCCACCACTGCAACAGTCCATTGGCATATATTTAGGCCCAGCACCCAGGCAGAGGAGGGAGGTCCCGTAACAGAGAATCTGTCTTCATGTCAGCAGAGAATTAGTCTGCATGTCATAGCAGAGAATGAGGCTTCACGTCAGCCACCACTGCAACAGTCCATTGGCATATATTTAGGCCCAGCACCCAGGCAGAGGAGGGAGGTCCCGTAACAGAGAATCTGTCTTCATGTCAGCAGAGAATTAGTCTGCATGTCATAGCAGAGAATGAGGCTTCACGTCAGCCACCACTGCAACAGTCCATTGTCATAAATTTAGGCCCAGCACCCAGGCAGAGGAGAGAGGTCCCGTAAAAGAGGATCTGGCTTCATGTCAGCAGAGAATCAGTCTGCATGTCATAGCAGAGAATGAGGCTTCACGTCAGCCACCACTGCAACAGTCCATTGTCATAAATTTAGGCCCAGCACCCAGGCAGAGTAGAGAGGTCCCGTAACAGAGGATCTGGCTTCATGTCAGCAGAGAATCAGTCTGCATGTCATAGCAGAGAATGAGGCTTCACGTCAGCCACCACTGCAACAGTCCATTGTCATAAATTTAGGCCCAGCACCCAGGCAGAGGAGAGAGGTCCCGTAACAGAGGATCTGGCTTCATGTCAGCAGAGAATCAGTCTGCATGTCATAGCAGAGAATGAGGCTTCACGTCAGCCACCACTGCAACAGTCCATTGTCATAAATTTAGGCCCAGCACCCAGGCAGAGGAGAGAGGTCCCGTAACAGACAATCTGGCTTCATGTCAGCAGAGAATTAGTCTGCATGTCATAGCAGAGAATGAGGCTTCACGTCAGCCACCACTGCAACAGTCCATTGGCATATATTTAGGCCTAGCACACAGGCAGAGGAGAGAGGTCCCGTAACAGACAATCTGGCTTCATGTCAGCAGAGAATCAGTCTGCATGTCATAGCAGAGAATGAGGCTTCACGTCACCCACCACTGCAACAGTCCATTGGCATATATTTAGGCCTAGCACACAGGCAGAGCAGAGAGGTCCCGTAACAGACAATCTGGCTTCATGACAGCAGAGAATCAGTCTGCATGTCATAGCAGAGAATGAGGCTTCACGTCACCCACCACTGCAACAGTCCATTGGCATATATTTAGGCCTAGCACACAGGCAGAGCAGAGAGGTCCCGTAACAGACAATCTGGCTTCATGACAGCAGAGAATCAGTCTGCATGTCATAGCAGAGAATGAAGCTTCACGTCACCCACCACTGCAACAGTCCATTGGCATATATTTAGGCCTAGCACACAGGCAGAGCAGAGAGGTCCCGTAACAGACAATCTGGCTTCATGTCAGCAGAGAATCAGTCTGCATGTCATAGCAGAGAATCAGGCTTCACGTCAGCCACCACTGCAACAGTCCATTGGCATATATTTAGGCCTAGCACACAGGCAGAGGAGAGAGGTCCCGTAACAGACAATCTGGCTTCATGTCAGCAGAGAATCAGTCTGCATGTCATAGCAGAGAATGAGGCTTCACGTCACCCACCACTGCAACAGTCCATTGGCATATATTTAGGCCTAGCACACAGGCAGAGCAGAGAGGTCCCGTAACAGACAATCTGGCTTCATGTCAGCAGAGAATCAGTCTGCATGTCATAGCAGAGAATCAGGCTTCACGTCAGCCACCACTGCAACAGTCCATTGTCATAAATTTAGGCCCAGCACCCAGGCAGAGGAGAGAGGTCCCGTAACAGACAATCTGGCTTCATGTCAGCAGAGAATTAGTCTGCATGTCATAGCAGAGAATCAGGCTTCATGTCAGCCACCACTGCAACAGTCCATTGGCATATATTTAGGCCTAGCACACAGGCAGAGGAGAGGTTCATTCAACTTTGGGTAGCCTCGCAATATAATGGTAAAATGAAAATAAAAATAGGATTGAATGAGGAAGTGCCCTGGAGTCCAATAATATATGGTTATGGGGAGGTAGTTAATGTCTAATCTGGACAAGGGACGGACAGGTCCTGTGGGATCCATGCCTGGTTCATTTTTATGAACGTCAGCTTGTCCACATTGGCTGTAGACAGGCGGCTGCGTTTGTCTGTAATGACGCCCCCTGCCGTGCTGAATACACGTTCAGACAAAACGCTGGCTGCCGGGCAGGCCAGCACCTCCAAGGCATAAAAGGCTAGCTCTGGCCACGTGGACAATTTAGAGACCCAGAAGTTGAATGGGGCCGAACCATCAGTCAGTACGTGGAGGGGTGTGCACACGTACTGTTCCACCATGTTAGTGAAATGTTGCCTCCTGCTAACACGTTGCGTATCAGGTGGTGGTGCAGTTAGCTGTGGCGTGTTGACAAAAGTTTTCCACATCTCTGCCATGCTAACCCTGCCCTCAGAGGAGCTGGCCGTGACACAGCTGCCTTGGCGACCTCTTGCTCCTCCTCTGCCTTGGCCTTGGGCTTCCACTTGTTCCCCTGTGACATTTGGGAATGCTCTCAGTAGCGCGTCTACCAACGTGCGCTTGTACTCGCGCATCTTCCTATCACGCTCCAGTGCAGGAAGTAAGGTGGGCACATTGTCTTTGTAGCGTGGATCCAGCAGGGTGGCAACCCAGTAGTCCGCACAGGTTAAAATGTGGGCAACTCTGCTGTCGTTGCGCAGGCACTGCAGCATGTAGTCGCTCATGTGTGCCAGGCTACCCAGGGATAAGGACAAGCTGTCCTCTGTGGGAGGCGTATCGTCATCGTCCTGCCTTTCCCCCCAGCCACGCACCAGTGATGGACCCGAGCTGCGTTGGGTGCCACCCCGCTGTGACCATGCTTCATCCTCATCCTCCTCCACCTCCTCCTCATCCTCGTCCTCCTCGTCCTCCAGTAGTGGGCCCTGGCTGGCCACATTTGTACCTGGCCTCTGCTGTTGCCAAAAACCTCCCTCTGAGTCACTTCGAAGAGACTGGCCTGAAAGTGCTAAAAATGACCCCTCTTCCTCCTCCTCCTCCTCCTCCTCCTGGGCCACCTCCTCTTCCATCATCGCCCTAAGTGTTTTCTCAAGGAGACATAGAAGTGGTATTGTAACGCTGATAACGGTGTCATCGCCACTGGCCATGTTGGTGGAGTACTCGAAACAGCGCAACAGGGCACACAGGTCTCGCATGGAGGCCCAGTCATTGGTGGTGAAGTGGTGCTGTTCTGTAGTGCGACTGACCCGTGCGTGCTGCAGCTGAAACTCCACTATGGCCTGCTGCTGCTCGCACAGTCTGTCCAGCATGTGCAAGGTGGAGTTCCACCTGGTGGGCACGTCGCATATGAGGCGGTGAGCGGGAAGGCCGAAGTTACGCTGTAGCGCAGACAGGCGAGCAGCAGCAGGATGTGAACGCCGGAAGCGCGAACAGACGGCCCGCACTTTATGCAGCAGCTCTGACATGTCGGGGTAGTTGTGAATGAACTTCTGCACCACCAAATTCAGCACATGCGCCAAGCAAGGGATGTGCGTCAAATTGGCTAGTCCCAGAGCTGCAACGAGATTTCGCCCATTATCACACACCACCAGGCCGGGCTTGAGGCTCACCGGCAGCAACCACTCGTCGGTCTGTTGTTCTATACCCCGCCACAACTCCTGTGCGGTGTGGGGCCTGTCCCCCAAACATATGAGTTTCAGAATGGCCTGCTGACGTTTACCCCGGGCTGTGCTGAAGTTGGTGGTGAAGGTGTGTGGCTGACTGGATGAGCAGGTGGAAGAAGAGGAGGAGGAAGCCGAGAAGGAGGAGGTGGCAACAGGAGGCAAAGAATGTTGCCCTGCGATCCTTGGCGGCGGAAGGACGTGCGCCAAACAGCTCTCCGCCTGGGGCCCAGCTGCCACTACATTTACCCAGTGTGCAGTTAGGGAGATATAGCGTCCCTGGCCGTGCTTACTGGTCCACGTATCTGTGGTTAGGTGGACCTTGCCACAGATGGCGTTGCGCAGTGCACACTTGATTTTATCGGATACTTGGTTGTGCAGGGAAGGCACGGCTCTCTTGGAGAAGTAGTGCCGGCTGGGAACAACATACTGTGGGACAGCAAGCGACATGAGCTGTTTGAAGCTGTCTGTGTCCACCAGCCTAAATGACAGCATTTCATAGGCCAGTAGTTTAGAAATGCTGGCATTCAGGGCCAGGGATCGAGGGTGGCTAGGTGGGAATTTACGCTTTCTATCAAATGTTTGTGAGATGGAGAGCTGAACGCTGGCGTGTGACATGGTTGAGACGCTTGGTGACGGAGGTGGTGGTGGTGGTGTTGGTGGTACATCCCCTGTTTGCTGGGCGGCAGGTGCCAACGTTCCTCCAGAGGCGGAGGAAGAGGCCGAGGCGGCAGCAGCAGAATAGGCCGAGGCGGCAGCAGCAGAAGAGGTAGCAGGGGGAGCCTGAGTGACTTCCTTGGTTTTAAGGTGTTTACTCCACTGCAGTTCATGCTTTGCATGCAGGTGCCTGGTCATGCAGGTTGTGCTCAGGTTCAGAACGTTAATGCCTCGCTTCAGGCTCTGATGGCACAGCGTGCAAACCACTCGGGTCTTGTCGTCAGCACATTGTTTGAAGAAGTGCCATGCCAGGGAACTCCTTGAAGCTGCCTTTGGGGTGCTCGGTCCCAGATGGCGGCGGTCAGTAGCAGGCGGAGTCTCTTGGCGGCGGGTGTTCTGCTTTTGCCCACTGCTCCCTCTTTTGCTACGCTGTTGGCTCGGTCTCACGACTGCCTCTTCCTCCGAACTGTGAAAGTCAGTGGCACGACCTTCATTCCATGTGGGGTCTAGGACCTCATCGTCCCCTGCATCGTCTTCCACCCAGTCTTGATCCCTGACCTCCTGTTCAGTCTGCACACTGCAGAAAGACGCAGCAGTTGGCACCTGTGTTTCGTCATCATCAGAGACATGCTGAGGTGGTATTCCCATGTCCTCATCATCAGGAAACATAATTGGTTGTGCGTCAGTGCATTCTATGTCTTTCACCGCTGGGGAAGGGCTAGGTGGATGCCCTTGGGAAACCCTGCCAGCGGAGTCTTCAAACAGCATAAGAGACTGCTGCATAACTTGAGGCTGAGACAGTTTCCCTGGTATGCATGGGGGTGATGTGACAGACTGATGGGGTTGGTTTTCAGGCGCCATCTGTGCGCTTTCTGCAGAAGACTGGGTGGGAGATAATGTGAACGTGCTGGATCCACTGTCGGCCACCCAATTGACTAATGCCTGTACCTGCTCAGGCCTTACCATCCTTAGAACGGCATTGGGCCCCACCATATATCGCTGTAAATTCTGGCGGCTACTGGGACCTGAGGTAGTTGGTACACTAGGACGTGTGGATGTGGCAGAACGGCCACGTCCTCTCCCAGCACCAGAGGGTCCACTAACACCACCACGACCATGTCCACGTCCGCGTCCCTTACTAGATGTTTTTCTCATTGTTATGGTTCACCACAACAACAAATATATTATTTGGCCCAATGTATTGTATTCAAATTCAGCGGGATATAAATTTGAGGCCTAGTATTTAGGCGCTGGGTGACCGGTATGGATTTAGTGACAGAATTAGACTTGGAAATGCACAGAAGCGTGTGTGTGAAGTTATTCTGAATGACCCTATGTGCACCTTGAATATTATATACCCTTTTAGGGATAGATTTCAAATAGCTCTGATATAGCAGAAACCACTAAATTATGAAATTGCTAAATTGGGAATTGTATTTCAACCCAGAACAAGAAATGTGCTTGAACGGACACTAAATAACTCGCCCAGCTACAGCACTAGGGACAGATTTAGCTGGATATAAATTTGAGGCCTAGTATTTAGGCGCTGCGTGACAGGTATGGGTTTAGTGACAGAATTAGACTTGGAAATACACAGTAGCGGGTGTGTGTGAAGTTATTCTGAATGACCCAATGTGCACCTTGAATATTATATACCCTTTTAGGGATAGATTTCAAATAGCTCTGATATAGCAGAAACCACTAAATTATGAAATTGCTAAATTGGGAATTGTATTTCAACCCAGAACAAGAAATGTGCTTGAACGGACACTAAATAACTCGCCCAGCTACAGCACTAAGGACAGATTTAGCTGGATATAAATTTGAGGCCTAGTATTTAGGCGCTGGGTGACCGGTATGGATTTAGTGACAGAATTAGACTGGGATATGGCCAAAAAATAAACAGACTATTGCTGGTTAAATGCACTTGGTGTGACAGCTTCACCCTGATGTAGGCTTTAGACAAAAAACAACCACACCATTGAGGGTTAAATGCACTTGGTGACAGGCGCAGCTTGCCCCTGATTTAGTATATGGCCAAAAAATTAACAGACTATTGCTGGTTAAATGCACTTGGTGTGACAGCTTCACCCTGATGTAGGCTTTAGCCAAAAAACAACCACACCATTGAGGGTTAAATGCACTTGGTCGCAGCTTGTGCTGGCGCACCACAAGACACAAAATGGCCGCCGATCACCCCAGAAAAATGTGACTGACAAACGGTCTGTGCAGCCTAAAAACAGTGAGCAATTGAGGATCAGCAGCTCAATGATCCACAGCTGCAGATCGATCAGTTAATCAAGTCCTTTGGAGGAGTTAATCTGCCTAATCTCGCCCTACTGTCGCAGCCGCAACCTCTCCCTACGCTAATCAGAGCAGAGTGACGGGCGGCGCTATGTGACTCCAGCTTAAATAGAGGCTGGGTCACATGGTGCTCTGGCCAATCACAGCCATGCCAATAGTAGGCATGGCTGTGATGGCCTCTTGGGGCAAGTAGTATGACGCTTGTTGATTGGCTGCTTTGCAGCCTTTCAAAAAGCGCCAAGAAAGCGTCACAAAAGCGCGAAGAAAGCGACGAACACCGAACCCGAACCCGGACTTTTACGAAAATGTCCGGGTTCGGGTCCGTGTCACGGACACCACAAAATTCGGTACGAACCCGAACTATACAGTTCGAGTTCGCTCATCCCTACTGTTAACCCTTGCTTTGTAACTGGGAAAAAAATATTAAAATGGAAAATCTGCCCAAAAAGTGAAATTTTGAAATTGTATCTCTATTTTCCATTAAATCTTGTGCAACACCTAAAGGGTTAACAAAGTTTGTAAAATCAGTTTTGAATACCTTGAGGGGTGTAGTTTCTTAGATGGGGTCACTTTTATGGAGTTTCTACTCTAGAGGTGCATCAGGGGGGCTTCAAATGGGACATGGTGTCAAAAAACCAGTCCAGCAAAATCTGCCTTCCAAAAACCATACGGCGCACCTTTCCCTCTACGCCCTACTGTGTGCCCGTACAGTAGTTTACGGCCACATATGGGGTGTTTCTGTAAACGGCAGAGTCAGGGCAATAAAGATAAAGTCTTGTTTGACTGTTAACCCTTGCTTTGTTAGTAGAAAAAATGGGTTAAAATGGAAAATTAGGCAAAAAAATGAAATTCTCAAATTTCATCCCCATTTGCCAATAACTCTTGTGCAACACCTAAAGGGTTAACGAAGTTTGTAAAATCAGTTTTGAATACCTTGAGGGGTGTAGTTTATAGAATGGGGTCATTTTTGGGCAGTTTCTATTATGTAAGCCTCGCAAAGTGACTTCAGACCTGTAGTGGTCCCTAAAAATTGGGTTTTTGTAAATTTCGGAAAAATTTCAAGATTTGCTTCTAAACTTCTAAGCCTTGTAACATCCCCAAAAAATAAAATATCATTCCCAAAATGCTGCAAACATGAAGTAGACATATGGGGAATGTAAAGTCATCAACATTTTTGGGGGTATTGCTATGTATTACAGAAGTAGAGAAACTGAAACTTTGAAATTTGCAAATTTTTCTAAATTTTTGGTAAATATGGTATTTTTTTATCCAAAAAAATTAACTTTTTTGACCCAATTTTTGCAGTGTCATGAAGTACAATATGTGACAAAAAAACAATCTCAGAACGGCCTGGATAAGTCAAAGCGTTTGAAAGTTATCAGCACTTAAAGTGACACTGGTCAGATTTGCAAAAAATGGCCAAGTCCTTAAGGTGAAATAGGGCTGAGTCCTTAAGGGGTTAAGGCACTTTTGTTAATTTATTTTATTTTGTTAATGTGAATATAATATTTTCCTGTTAAAAAAATATTGTGTGTTTGTTTTTATTTGATTAATTAAAGTTTTCTTATTAATTTCAAAACATTAGGTTACAGTAAGGCCCCTATACTCCATCACAAACTCATCAGTAGACTGACAAACATCACCTGCAGGTACATATAAAAGGGGCATTATTTGTCCTACACAGAACTTCAATGCATATTGATAATAGCAGTAGTCCTTGATAATCGTTGAGTATATGGCCTACACATAATTATTAAGCAATTGGATAATATCAGCATTTATGGTTGGTGTAGGCCTTATAATACACCATTAATCTCTGAATCATCTTGACTAACAACCAGCAGCAGGCATATGGTTAATTAACGTTGTAGTTTAAGGTCTACACATAGCCCTGACTCACTCTGCAGGGACAGATGGCAAAATGTTATTCGTTTTTAGCATTAAGTGTAAAAGAAAATTCAATTTTTTTTTTCTCTCCATTATTCGTTAATCCAATTTTTTGGGGGAAAATAAAAACTATTGGAGACATCAAGTTTCACCTATAAATACAAGAAATAACTACTTTCAACATAAATACATTATTCTTAAATTTGACATAAACTTGACGGATTGATAATATTTAAAATAAATAAATAATAATTTTGTGTTATAAGAATATAAATTTGTATCGAGCCAATTAAATAATTAGTAACAAAAATGTTATCATTATTAAAATAGCTCAATTAATAAGACTGAGAACTAATATCAAATTTATTTACAAATAATTGTGGATACCACACAAAAAAAATTATAAAAAAATTGGAAATAATAAGCAAAATGATAAGGGCATGTTGTAAAAACTAAACAGCACGGATCCTTTATTATAAAAATGTAAATGTCCTGGCATTGCTTCCGCCAAACAGAACGAAAAATTTGATTACATGACTCGGAGTATAAGAATTCTGAAACTGATGAGGAACATTATATAGCATTTATTTTTTTAATAAATTTTTTTAAAAGCGGTGTCTATATATATTTTGCATGTGCAAATTATCATTACATAATTGTCAATATTTTTGAAAAATATATAAAGGGAACTATCCCTATATACATGTGTCATTCAGGCTTCATTAACAAAACCGGATTGTCACACGGATGAGTATAACGCCAGTCAGACCCAACCATGTAGATAGGTCAACACGGAAGTCAAGCCATCCCTCCCAGGACAACAGACAACACCATGTTCGAACCTTAATCCGTAGCAAAAAAACAAACAAACAAAAAAATAATAAAATAAATTCTTTTCATTAGGTTCATCAATAAGTCCAGTACAATTTTTAGTGCACAAGACCTTTTGACAAGGGAAGGCCACATGCGGTCCACAACTTGCTACATCGTGAACCACAACACTGGCGCCCCAAACCCAATTTAAAAAATAAAACATAATAAAATAAATTAATTTTGTAAATGAAACCTAACAACACTGGATTATTTTTTAAAATATTTTTATTTAGATACATATTTCTTTGTATAAATATTGACAATACATAATTAACACAGCACATGCATGAATATGAACAATCCAAACCATGTTTTTAGAATTCTACACTCTAGACTTGTTATAGTGCAAAGTAGAAGAAGTGATCCATGCTGGTTGCCTACGCAGGATTAATAACCTTCATGTTTAACCGTTAACACTGTAGTAAAATGTAGACTCCAAAGTTCTGATTCATAACTATTCCTAATAAGGGAATTAAATAACCGTTAAGTACCCGGTAGGGATTTCCCGATACCATTTTTTTAAGACTGAGTATGAGTACCGATACTTTTATTTAAGTACTCACCGATACCAATTACCGATACCAATTTTAACAATAAAATACACACACATGTATTTTGTGACCACTGACCAACCAAAAGGCCCAAAACAGAACTATAACATACATTGTTTAAGTACAAGAGGCAGTGTATCAACCATTTATGTAATATAAGCATTTCTGCATGGTCAGCTAGAAGTCTTTTTTTGCCTTCGGTCAGAACGTGAGACAGTGAGCTGAACAGTCTTTCACTTTCCACACTACTGCATGGGGCTGAAAGATACTTTTGCGCCATTACAGCAAAAGTTGGAAAACATATTTTATTTAATGCCCAGTATTTAAGTGGACTATCTGAGCAGGAGACAGTGTTCTCCTCTAGGTACCTTAACAGCTGCACAGTAGCAGCTTTTGGAGTGATGCTCACAGATGTAGAGGGATGTTCATCTGCTATTTCCTGAAAAACACAGTCCAGGCTGGTACTCGGCTTGTCATGGTGCGGTTTTTTGACAGCTGGTTCTTCCTCAAGCGTGGCTGTGTCTTCCGAAAGCTTTTGAAGTTCAGCAACAAACATTTCTTTGACCTGCCTGGCACTGTCAGCATTGGAAAAGAATCTATCTTTATACCTAGAAAAAATATATATATACAAATTGCTCATAAATGTTGGGAGGAATGATGTGTTTCATGATGAAACACATCATCCCCCCCCCTCCCCCCCAAGATTTATGAGCAAATTAAAGCTTTATTTAAAAGTTACTGCATTACCTTGCATCAATTATTGTTGCTATGTAGTATAGTGGATTGCGCTCTGTATCCGAAAAGTGTTTCTGCAAAACAGCAAGCTAAGTGCTCTTCATTGTTTTAATACCATGGTCATCATCCTCTTTTGATAGCAGTCTCTGCAGCACAGTCACAGCAGGAATAACCTCTGACGCAGAAGCATCCGCAGAACTTTCTCCATTAGATTCCAGTAGTTTGCAGATAAAGTGGCCGGAAGCTCATGCTCAGACATATACAGGTCCCAAAAAATTAGCATATTGTGATAAAGTTCATTATTTTCTGTAATGTACTGATAAACATTAGACTTTCATATATTTTAGATTCATTACACACCAACTGAAGTAGTTCAAGCCTTTTATTGTTTATTGTTTTAATATTGATGATTTTGGCATACAGCTCATGAAAACCCAAATTTCCTATCTCAAAAAATTAGCATATTTCATCCGACCAATAAAAGAAAAGTGTTTTTAATACAAAAAAAGTCAACCTTCAAATAATTATGTTCAGTTCTGCACTCAATACTTGGTCGGGAATCCTTTTGCAGAAATGACTGCTTCAATGCGGCGTGGCATGGAGGCAATCAGCCTGTGGCACTGCTGAGGTGTTATGGAGGCCCAGGATGCTTCAATGCGGCGTGGCATGGAGGCAATCAGCCTGTGGCACTGCTGAGGTGTTATGGAGGCCCAGGATGCTTCGATAGCGGCCTTAAGCTCATCCAGAGTGTTGGGTCTTGCGTCTCTCAACTTTCTCTTCCCAATATCCCACAGATTCTCTATGGGGTTCAGGTCAGGAGAGTTGGCAGGCCAATTGAGCACAGTAATACCATGGTCAGTAAACCATTTACCAGTGGTTTTGGCACTGTGAGCAGGTGCCAGGTCGTGCTGAAAAATGACATCTTCATCTCCATAAAGCTTTTCAGCAGATGGAAGCATGAAGTGCTCCAAAATCTCCTGATAGCTAGCTGCATTGACCCTGCCCTTGATAAAACACAGTTGACCAACACCAGCAGCTGACATGGCACCCCAGACCATCACTGACTGTGGGTACTTGACACTGGACTTCAGGCATTTTGGCATTTCCCTCTCCCCAGTCTTCCTCCAGACTCTGGCACCTTGATTTCCGAATGACATGCAACAGTCCAGTGCTGCTTCTCTGTAGCCCAGGTCAGGCGCTTCTGCCGCTGTTTCTGGGGAATGCGGCACCTGTAGCCCATTTCCTGCACACGCCTGTACACGGTGGCTCTGGATGTTTCTACTCCAGACTCAGTCCACTGCTTCCGCAGGTCCCCCAAGGTCTGGAATCGGTCCTTCTCCACAATCTTCCTCAGGGTCCGGTCACCTCTTCTCGCTGTGCAGCGTTTTCTGCCACACTTTTTCCTTCCCACAGACTTCCCACTGAGGTGCCTTGATACAGCACTCTGGGAACAGCCTATTCCTTCAGAAATTTCTTTCTGTGTCTTACCCTCTTGCTTGAGGGTGTCAATGATGGCCTTCTGGACAGCAGTCAGGTCGGCAGTCTTACCCATGATTGCGGTTTTGAGTAATGAACCAGGCTGGGAGTTTTTAAAAGCCTCAGGAATCTTTTGCAGGTGTTTAGAGTTAATTAGTTGACTCAGATGATTAGGTTAATAGCTCGTTTAGAGAACCTTTTCATGATATGCTAATTTTTTTAGATAGGAATTTTGGGTTTTCATGAGCTGTATGCCAAAATCATCAATATTAAAACAATAAAAGGCTTGAACTACTTCAGTTGGTGTGTAATGAATCTAAAATATATGAAAGTCTAATGTTTATCAGTACATTACAGAAAATAATGAACTTTACCACAATATGCTAATTTTTTTAAAAGGACCTGTATACTCCTAGTGCCCGTTTCTGCTCATTCAATGACCGAAGCATGTAAAACGTGCTGTTCCAACGAGTCTGCACGTCTTGTTGAAGCCTTTTAATTGGTTGACCAAGCTGCTTTTCAATATCTTGTAAGCGAGAGTATGCCAGGTTTGAATGTTTGAAGTGGCCGACTATTTTGCGCCCTATCCCCAGAGCATCAGCAACGCTGCGCTGTGCTAACAGGCCCTCTGAGACAGCCAGCTGCCGTGTATGTGCCACACAGGAAATACTGCAAAGTCCAGCTTCATCCATGCCTTTTATCATATTTTTGTCACTGTCACGGACCACAACATGAACAGAACTTTTAGGAATTGCCCAAGTCTCAAGCATTTCATGAAGGATGTTTGCTATTGCTTGACCAGTGTGAGAGCCTTTAAAATGCCTTTGCATGGAGCATAACTTGTTTTAGAGAAAAATTCTCACCTATCCACCGCGCTGTTAAGCTAACTAAGGACACTGGACTCACACTGCAGCTCCATATGTCAGTAGTGAAGCTGATGGCATTCTTCTTCACCTGCAACATGCTGGTGACATGCTTTTTAACTGTGTCGTGTATTTGTGGTAAGATTACATCAGTGACATAGTGGCGACTGGGAATCTCGTACTTTGGCTCTAAAACATTAACAAATCTTTGAAAACCCATGTTATCCACTATTGACAGTGGTTGATCATCGAGAATAATAAACTGAGTAAGCGCCTCTCTTATTTGTACAGCTCTTGGGTTATATCATGAAAAAAAAATTATCGTCTTGCTAGGGTTTCCTCCAGTGTTGGCTGCCGAACACTGCTGGTAGAAACAGCAGCAAATTCTCCATGCTCATTTTTATGTTTTATTTTTAGGTGTTTTATAAGATTGCTAGTATTATATGAGCTAACTTTTGCACCTCTTCTTGATATCTTTGTAGAACAAAGATTGCATTCTGCCATGCGTGGGTTGTCTTCACAAATTTTGAAATGCTTCCACACTGCTGACATTTTGCTGGCGGATCTGTGCACTGAAAGGATGCAATAAATAAGTTTCTTCACCTTTTTGGTAGTAGTAATGTTACAGCAAATTTCAATTTAATTTAGTCATAGGGGAGATTTATCAAACCTTGTACAAAGAAACATCAGATGTCTGTGGGCAAAGTCATGGGCAACATGAATAAAAAAAAAAACACTTGAGGTTCCAAGGAGAGTTAGGAGACATTATACTGTATGATGGCCAGAAGGAGACATTATACTGTATGGGGGCAGCCACAAGGAGATTTTATGTTATACTGTATGGGGCAGCCACAAGCAGACGTTATACAATATGGGGGCAGCCACAAGGAGACGTTATACTGTATGGGGCAACCACAAGGAGACGTTATACTGTATGCCACAAGCAGCCACAAAAGGAGACATTACCTAGTTAGAGTATGGAGCTAGGGGGCAGCAGCTGCCTCCCCATGTCTTATGGCCACCTGTGTGACTGACTTGTCACCTGCCTGCCAGGCTGCGACCACCATAATTCCTTCTTGTTGGTCATGCTCATGTCATGGGGGAGCCGGGAGGTACTGGAGGGAGTCGAGGGACGTATAATGGCTCACTTGGGGCGGAGCATGCAGCCACTGGCAGGCATGAAGGACTGAGTGGGCTGTGGGCCAAGACATATAACTGGGGTAATAGGCAGAGTTGACTGGAGTGACATTACACCTTTTCCTTTTAATAGCTGCCGGTCCGGCAGCTGTGCCTGTGATATATAGGGTCGACTCTCTTCTCTCCGCAGGGGGTGGGGGTCGGTCGGAGTTGGACGGAGTGTGGGATATTCTCTGACTGACTTTCCCGCCACTCGCTGCTGTAGTATGTATGTACTGCGCTGCTCTAGTCTCAGCCTGGGGGCGTCACCTGATTCCGACGTTAGACGTCGGTCGGTGGGCGTAGACAGTCACAGCACATTCCGATCAAGCAGGAGGAGCCGCTGGTAGATATAGATAATGATAGTGGAGGGCAGCTATGACGTAGCGAAATATACCGCGGCGGTACACAGGTAACGGCAGTGGTATCGGGGACATTTGCATGAGTACAAGTACTCGTGCAAATGTCCGGTATCGGTACCGATACCGATACTGGTATCTGTATCGGGACATCCCTAGTACCTGTTAAAAAAATATATATATACTGTCGTAAAGGTCTCAAATATCTGGTTTGTAAATTAGGTCTAATGCTCCCTGAACCACTAGTTCACATTTGATACAAGATGCATGATGGCATTGTCTTCTTGAAGACTGCTCATGGCATCACGGCAGAAAACATTATTTAATGTATTATTAACCGGGTCACTTGATCTGTTAAATTATTTCTGTGACCTAATTCTTTCAAAACATACTTTTGCTCAATGCTGAACATACACTTGAACAACTGTAGCAACGCTAGAATATAGCACTGGACCCACAGGCTTGTACAGTAGGCACTAGGCATGATGGGCTTTTTCATTGAGCGTATCACTCTGGAACATGTTAAATCCTGAATCATCCGTCAACATTAAATTATGAAATTGCTATAAGCTCCCTAGCATATACATTTTTCTTAGATCAAAATTAAATAAATATTATGTTTTTTCATAAGGGTATTGAAAACAAATGATCAGTAGCAATGTCTTGAGTTCCCTTTTCATTGTGTTTTTTTTTTTTTTAAACACCTACTTTCACTGTTAAACATTTCAAAGGATTTTCATTGTGTTATTTATTAATTTATTTTTTAAATTTCTTTATTAGTACCACCAGTAAGCAAAAAAAGTATAGACTTTTAAATACAGGTCAAATACAGTCAGTGATACATAATTTCCAGTTTTTATAACAGTAAAAACATTTCCCAAAAGCCCCCATCCCCAAACCCCCCCCCCCCGAATCATCATGACGATAATCACCATTTCCATAATTGAGCTTGTACATCTTAATAGAAGTTGCCCTATAGTGTGTCATATACCTTTCACCCTACGCAGCTGATTCCTCAAGAGACGTGAAGTGCCGTGAAGTGCCTCCAAAATATACCAATCTGTGATTTTTAACGTTTGCATTATGTTTTTAATTTCATCCTGGGGAAAACTTTTTTTAATAAAGATCCTCCACCTCTTGGAAAACCATTTGGTCTTTTTATCTTTGTTTTGCTCTGCCTCAGTTTTATATAGGTACATAAAACGCCTCACCTGCGACATGACCTCATGCATCTGGGGCTCCTCTGCCTTCAACCAGTTTTGCAGTAAACAGCGCAATGATACCACTAGGGCTGTATCTACTACAGCCTGGGGGGGGGGGGGAGGGGTAGTCTCTCCATAGACATAAAAGAGAAGAACCTCTGGTTTCTGAGTCAAGGTGAATGCCAGTGTAGACTTAATCCAGCATCTGACATGCTCCCAGAAATGTTGAACCTGTGGGCATACCCAAACACAATGCACCAGATCTGCCTTATCCAACCCACATTTCAGAGAAGCATTTAGAAAAGCCATATTTAATTTTTTGAGGAAAGGTAAAAGCATAAATGGCCGCTTGTATTAGACGAAGATGCCTTTCCCTCCATACTTCACATGGCACTGCTTTGCATACCCTAATCCATTCCTGCAGGATCTGTTCAGCATCAGCTGTGACATGAAACACCTTTTCCCACCTTTTAAAAGAGTTTGTGCAGAGGCTTTATTGTTTGAGTCACGCATCACTTGGTAGATGTGAGAGATGGAAATTATAGAGTTTCCACCACCCAGCGAGAAAACCAAAGAGTTCCCTAAACACTCCTCGGTGACATTACGCAATCTCTCCCTACAAAATAGGTAGACTTGTTGGAAGGGAAGAGCGTGCGAACCCCCCAGGCCATACTTCTGACAGAACTCTGCAAAGGTTAGGTATCTTTTATCAGGGATATAAAGGAGATCAAGCAAAGTCCCAATGCCCTTAGCCCTCCAGACCTTGAACATCTTATTTGTACTCCCCTGTGGGAATTCTGGATGCTTCCACAACTTCAAGACCCTAGATGCAAGGAATTGGCCTCTTTGCCAGCTTACGTGCCTCCTTCCACGCCACAATCGTATCACGTTTAAAGGAGATTGTTTCAAACCTGGCGTCAGGAACTGCCTTCTCGTATGAAGCAAGTTAACTAATGGCCATTGATGGGACAAGTGGGTTTACAGGTCGAAGTTGGATAAGTGGCTAGTCCCCTGTATCCAGTCCAGGCAGTGTCTGAAAAGGCACGCTAAGTTGTACATTCTAATATTTGGTACGTTCAAACCCCCCTTATCTCTTGGTAACATCAGTTTTGTCAATGCAATGCGAGGCTTTCTACCTGACCATAAAAATCTAGTAAAGACCGAACGAAGGCCCGTGACATCCGCATGCTTCAGGAGTAATGGAATCTTCTGCAGGGGATACAGCAATTTGGGAAAACATAGCATTTTCAGAATATGACTTCTACCCGTTAAGGACAGTGGAAGATTCTGCCATCTTTTAAGATCGGCGGAAATAGCTTTAAATAGGGGAGGGTAATTTAGATTATAAAGGCATGATGAAGATTTTCCTATTTTTATTCCCAGATAGGTAATGTGAGAGTTACTCACCACTATGTTGCTACATGACCCCGGGAGTAATTCCTTCAACTTCAGGGATGTTTACTGGCAATATCACGGACTTATACAGATTTATTTTAAAATGCGAGACTGGACCAAATGTGTCCAGGTGTTGAAAGACTTTCTCAAGGTCCTCAACTGGGTCCGCCGTGATCAATAGGATGTCGTCCGCAAATAAGGAGGTATAGATTTCTTTATGGCCTACTTTTATTCCACTGAAGACGTCCCCTCCCTCAAGCATGCGGGCGAATGGTTCAAGTGCAAGGTCAAACAATAGTGGGGAAAGCGGACACCCCTGACGTGTCCTCCTGTAAACTGGGAAAGGGGCTGACGAAAAAACCTTGAATAGCTATGTGGGCACTAGGGGCAGTGTACAAAGCTGTTATAAAAGTTCTAATTGGTCCATCAAAATGCATTCTACTCAACACTTCGTCTAGCCAGTCCCAGCGAACGTTATCAAACGCCCTCTCCGCGTCAATTGCCATCAAGGACGGCCGCGTAGAAGAGCTGAGGTTTCCCTGCACTGCATTCAACACTGTCAAAACTTTCCCAATGTTTGAAACCGCTGACCTTCCTTTGACGAACCCTGGCAGAGGCCGCGAAACCAGAGCTGGCAGGACAAGTGAGAGTCTGTCAGCCATGATCTTCGCCCCTAACTTGAGATCTACGTTGATCAGCGAAATTGGGCGATACGAGGCGGGATTAAGACTATCTTTCTTTAGGAATCAGTTTAATGTAAGCTAAGTTGTCTGTTGCGGACAACGGATTGCCCGCCAGTATGCCATTAAACACAGCCGCCAGAGGGGTTTTAAGGTCCTCACCTAACATCTTAAAAAATTCTCCTGTGGACCCGTCCGGACCAGGGGCTTTATGTAAGTGCATGCCTTTAATCGCTGATAACACCTCATCCTCAGATATCGGGGAGTTCAGCAAATCCAGCTGGGTAACAGAGAGGGACGGAAGCGCCACACACTTAGAAAGAAAGGACGACAGGGTAGTCTTAAGTCCCGGGTCCTTATATAACTCTTTATAATAATCCCCTAAAATAGAGGTGATTTTGCCAGGATTGTCATGTATAGCCCCACTGTTATCTGCCAATTTCGAGATGTGGGATTGTCGTTTGGAGTTTTTGACAAGGTTGGCCAACATCCTTCCTGATTTGTTACCACCTCTAAAGAACTTATTATCTATTCCAGACATGTCGCATCTCATCTATCTCTTGTACCACAGTTTATAATCCCCTTTAGCCAGATGCCAGGTCTTCTTGGTATTTTCATTAGGGGAGGTCTGATAAGTGGTAAAAGCGGTACGAAGGGAGCAACTGAGATCTTGCAGTTGTTGAGTGATCTTTTTTTTAAGTCCCCTTACAGAAGCCATTATCCTCCCTCTAAGGACAGCCTTGGCAGCATCCCAGAACAGCGAGGGGTTAGATAGACTAGAAACATTATCTCCTCTGTACTCTAGATACCAGCCTAGGACAATATCACTAAAGTTATCATCGTTATACAAGTAAAAGGGGACCCTCCACATAATATCCTGACCTTTAGGCTGCTGCTCTAAAAAACTATATAAATTGTAGTGTACTTAAGAGCATGACAACTGTTCTGCAAACACATGTGGATAGGCCACTACATTTACCCAGTGTGCAGTTAGGGAGATATAGCATCCCTGGTCGTGCTTACTGGTCCACGTATCTGTGGTTAGGTGGACCTTGCCACAGATGGCGTTGCGCAGTGCACACTTTATTTTATCGGATACTTGGTTATGCAGGGAAGGCACGGCTCTCCTGGAGAATTAGTGGCGGCTGGGAACGACGTACTGTGGGACAGCAAGCGACATGAGCTGTTTGAAGCTGTCTGTGTCCACCAGCCTAAATGACAGCATTTCAAAGGCCATCAGTTTAGAAATGCTTGCATTCAGGGCCAGGGATCGAGGGTGGCTAGGTGGGAATTTACGCTTTCTCTCAATGGTTTGTGAGATGGAGAGCTGAACGCTTCCGTGTGACATGGTGGAGATGCTTGGTGACGGACTGCAGCCCGTGTCTCGCATGTAGATGCCTGGTCATGCAGGTTGTGCTAAGGTTCAGAACGTTAATGCCTCGCTTCAGGCTCTGATGGCACAGCGTGCAAACCACTCGGGTCTTGTCATCAGCACATTGTGTGAAGAAGTGCCATGCCAGGGAACTCCTTGAAGCTGCCTTTGGTGTGGTCGATCCCTGGTGACGGTGGCCAGTAGCAGGCGTAATGTTTTGGCGACGGCTGCTTTGCTTTTGCACCCTGCTCCTGCTTTTGCTACACTGTTGGCTCCGTCTCACCACTGCATCTTCCTCCGAACTCTGAAAGTCAGTGGCACGACCTTCATTCCATATGGGGCCTAGGACCTCATCGTCCCCTGCATCGTCTTCCACCCAGTCTTTCTCCCTGACCTCCTTTTCGGTCTGCAAACTGCAGAAAGACGCAGCAGTTGGCACCTGTGTTTCGTCATCATCAAAGACATGCTAAGTTGGTATTCCCATGTCCTCATCAGGAAACATAAGTGGTTGTGCGTCAGTGCATTCTATGTCTTCCACCCCTGGGGAAGGGCTAGGTGGATGCCCTTGGGAAACCCTGTGTCACGAGGGTGTCAAGAGCCACGTCTGACTCCGTTATACCCGGGGTCAGGAAGTCGCAGCGGGTGGCTGCGCGCTCTATGTCTAAAGATCACGTTGTTTCTTAGTGATTGTTTTCTGTGTTTGCCTTGCAATAATTTTTGTCTCACTCAGGGATCCGTAGCTTCTCCTCCTCAGCTGTTTCTTGTCTGCCACTCCCAACCTCCTTATATTCTCCTCTCACACTTCTCTAGTTGCCAGTTATAGAGCTTCCTGCCTGGACTTCTATACTGACCCACTGGAGCTGTGAATCCTGGTTACCCTCCGGATCCCTGTTGGGCTTTTTGTTGTCTCCTGTTGTCGCCCACCTGGGATTATATGTTGAGTCTGTATTGTCTGTCCTCCCCTTGGTGTTTTCCTTTAGAGCTAGTGGTGCGGACTAGTGTTCCCACCGCCCTGTTCACTATCTAGGGCTCATCTTAGGGAAAGCCAGGGTTTTAGGCACGTGATCGGCGTACGGGTGAGGAACCCGTCTAGGGACATCAGGGCAGCCAGGTGCCAGCCGCAAGGTGAGTCAGGGGTCACCACCTTCCCTCTCACTTGGGCAGGGCCTTCCTCTTTCCCTCCCTCTGTGTCACGTATGTGATAGTCACGCCGATCGTGATACCCTGCCAGCAGAGTCATCAAACAGCATAAGAGACTGCTGCATGACTTGAGGCTCAGACAGGTTCCCAGATATGCACGGGGGTGATGTGACAGACTGATGGGCTTGGTTTTCAGGCGCCACCTGTGCGCTTTCTGCAGAAGACTGGGTGGGAGATAATGTGAATGTGCTGGATCCACTGTCGGCCACCCAATTGACTAGCGCCTGTACTTGATCAGGCCTTACCATCCTTAGAACGGCATTGGGCCCCACCAAATATCGCTGTAGATTCTGGCGACTACTGGGACCTGAGGCAGTAGGTTCAGTAGGACGTGTAGCTGTGGCAGAAGGGCCACGTCCTCTCCCTGCACCAGAGGCTCCACCAACACCACCACCATGACCGTGTCCCTTATTAGATGTTTGCCTCATAGTTAGCGTTTACAAAGCAAAGTAAAAAGTGGTTAAGTCTGTTAAAAATAATTAACTGCCAATAAAAACCCTGATGGTAGAGTATTGCACTCTATTTTTATTTTTAAAACTCTATATGACAGCAGTATTTGTGGCATAAATTTCACAGTAACTTATGCACGTCTTATCCCAGATGTGCAGTATATCAGAGGGTTTTTTCACCCCAGTAACCAAAACGATGTATTTCTGGACTTGCAGAGATGCAGATAGCCTGTGCTGGTGCACTATCGTTGCATAAAATGGCTGCCGATTATGTATTGATATTGACAAACTGAAGTAAAAAAAAGTTTGTTTTCAGCAGTAGTTGGCTCGGGTACAGGCTTAAAAAAATTGTGCACTGCACCCACAGAACACATTTGTTGTAGATCGCTGAGTACATAAACCAGTTCTTGATAAGATCGCTCCCTGATCTCTCCCTCTTAGCAGCTGCATCCTATCCCTACACTGATCAGAGCAGAGTGACGGGCGGCGCTACGTGACTCCAGCTTAAATAGAGCCTGGGTCACATGCTGCAGTTGGCCAATCACAGCCATGCTAATAGTAGGCATGGCTGTGATGGCCTTTTGTGGCAAGTAATATGACGCTTGTTGATTGGCTGCTTTGCAGCCTTTCAAAAAGCTCCAAGAAAGCGCCGAACACCGAACTTCTACGTAAATGTTCGGGTCCGGGTGCCAAAAAACCTAACGTTCGGTATGAACCCGAACTTTACAGTTCGGGTTCGCTCAACTCTACTCATTACATTTACTTAATTATTGCTGAGGAAATCTTTGTTTGTAACTTATTAGTTTATTCAAAAACATTATTGAAATATCAATGGATTTGGTTTGTAAAACTAAAGTAAACTTACAACAAAATGAAGCACAGTAGATGCAGAAGACAATTTTTCAATTACTTGTGCACATTGATATTTTCTAGCCAAGGTTTAAAATATTTTATGCTGAACACATTTTTTGCTTCCATTGTCTTCATTCATCCAAAGATCCTTAACCTCTGTTAGAAGAACAGTTTCAGCAGTAGAAGACACACAATGGCCGGAGCCAGGACGATGTTATGGACACTAAGGCCACCGCTGGTGCAGGTATAGTTAACATAACGTATCATTTCGTTAATGCTTGCGGACTCGCTGCCGATGTCACAGATGGACTTTGTTGCGCACCCTCGAAAGGCTGTTGAAGCTGACACTGATCCTGAAAAAGACACAATTTCATTTAACACAACATTAAAGCTGGGTTCACCTCATGTTTTATGCCTGTGTTTGACGTATACGTTAGGAAAAAAAAGCATACAAAAATGCACCACACCACGTTCTTGTATCTGGAAGAAAAAAAATTTTTTTTTTTTTTTTTTTACAATGGAACTCTATAGTGAACAGATGTCATGGCATCAGTGTGAATCACCTGTTTAACGTATAAGTTTTTTTGTATAAGTAAGGCTACTTTCACACTAGCGGCACGGACCTCCGGCAGGCAGTTCCGTCGGGTGAACAGCCTGTAGGATCCGTCCTGCCGCTAGTGAACGTGTGCTCCCGGACTGCGACTCCGTCGCTATTGACTATAATGGGGGCGGGGGCGGAGTTCCGGTGGAGGCACGGCAGTGCATGGCGAGAGGCTGCCAGAATAAAACTACGACATTTATTCCGGCAGCCTCTCGCCGTGCGCTGCCGTGCCTCCGCCCCGCCCCCATTATAGTCAATGGGGACGGAGCTGCAGTCCCGGGGCACACGTTCACTAACGTCAGCACGGATTCGACAGGCTATTCACCCGACGGAACAGCCTGCCGGAGGTCCGTGCCGCTAGTGGGAAAGTAGCCTTAAATGGATGGCAAAAACATGAAGCCAGCCTTAGCCGTGTTCCACGGCCGAGAGCGGTCCGTGGTAACCCGGCCGGGATTCCTGCTGAGAGCAGGAGCGCACGGCTTCATTGGTTGCGATCACGCCGTGTGCTTCATGCCGCCGCTGCACTACAGTAATACACTGGTATAGATCATACCAGTGTATTACTGTAGTGCAGCGGCGGCATGAAGCACACGGCGTCATAGCAACCAATGCATGAGGCCTTAACCTGAGCATTGTTTTTTTATATTGTTTTCTCATTTTTCTATGAAACTATTATCATAAACAAGGTTTATTTAGGATATTTTTTTTTTATCAGTCTTCAAGCTTTTTTTATTACCCACAGCAAAGACCTAGATAATTTGGCAGGAAAATCATTTTTTCCCTACTACCGTTAGCCCTCAAAGCCAATATGTAGCATGAAAGAGGCTCAAACAAATGTCTCCTTCCTTATCTTTGCCTTAGGCCTCATGCACATGACCGCAATTTGCAGAACGGAACGGGCGGTCTTTAATATAACTGCCTATTCTTGTCCGCAAAATGCGGACAAGAATAGGACAGGATATATTTTTTTTGCTGGGCCACGGACTGGAGAAACGGATGTGGACAGCACACGGAGTGCTGTCCACATCTTTTGCAGGCCCCATTGTAGTGAATGGGTCCGCATCTGAGCAACCAAAACAACGGCCGTGTGCATGAGGCCTTATCCCGAGACGTGTGATGCCAGACGAAAAAGAAGCAATTTTTGTACCTGACACTTTAGTTGTCTGGAAAAGACACCTATTCTCATCCCCAGTGCATTGTACTGTATCATTGGTGTAACAGGAGGTAGAGTCAGCGGAGATGCAGGATCGGCAGACCAGTCCATTGGGGTTAGAACTTATTGTTTGATCTAGAATCAAACAGGTGAAAGAGAGAAATATAAAGAACATTGGTTTCCTTAAGGCCTCTTTCACACGGGCGTCATGTTTTTGGGCCGGATAAGATGTGGGTGCGTTGCGGGAAAATGCAAAATTTTTCCTGCGAGTGCAAAATATTGTAATGCGTTATGCAGGTGCGTGAGAAAAATCTGCATGTTTGGTACCCAAACCCGAACCCGGACTTCTTCACTAAAGTTTGGGTTTGGGTTAGGTGTTGTGTAGATCTCTTATTATTTTCCCTTATAACATGGTTATAAGGGAAAATAATAACATTCTTATTACAGAATGCATAGTTCAATAGGGCTGGAGGGGTTAAAAATAAAAAAAATAACTCACCTTAATCCACTTGCTAGCGCAGCCCGACTTCTCTTCTGTCTTCTTCTTTGAGGAATTGGACTTTTGACGATGTCACTGCGCTCATCACATGGTCCATCACATGATCCATCACCATGGTGATAGATAATGTGACGGACCATGTGATGACCGCAGTGACGTCACCACAGGTCCTTTTCCTGTGCACAGCTAAGAAGAAAACAGAAGAGAAGCCTGGCTGCGCGAGCAAATGGATTAAGGAGAGTTAAATTATTATTTTATTTTTTTAACCCCTCCAGCCCTATTGTACTATGCATTCTGTATTAAGAATGCTATTATTTTCCCTTATAAACATGTTATAAGGGAAAATAATAAAGATCGGGTCCCAATCCCCATCATCTCCTAGCAACCGTGCGTAATAAATAAATTGCTTGCGGATGCTTGCGATTTTCACGCAGCCTCTTTCACTTCTATGGGGCCTGCGTTGCGTGGAAAACGCACAAAGAGGAGCATGCTGCGATTTTCACGCAACGCACAAGTGATGCGTGAAAATCACCGCTCATGTGCACAGCCCCATAGAAATGAATGGGTCCGGATTCAGTGCGGGTGCAATGTGTTCACTTCACGAATTGCACCCGCGCGGAAATCTCGCCCGTGTGAAAGGGGCCTAACATTTACATGACAATGTTTTTCCAAGTATGAACCACAGGTATTACTAGAAGAACCACATAGGAACCTCCATATTTCCCATCAGGACACAGGGAAAGTGCTCATTCTTCACATGTATTAAGAAATTATTAAGCAAGAGTGTAAGAGCAAGTTCCTGAACTCTGTGTAAACGCTGCATGTGGTTCAACCCATTATCCTGCAATGATCTCATGGAAGACAAATACTGTACCCACCATGAAGCAAAACAGATGTTCCTTATCATAGGAAAAATGTAAAAATCTTTCCTGACTTCAAACATGGCAATAAGAATAAACCTCTGGACCAACATCCCAGCTCTAGTCATTTAGTACAAAATCTTTACAACTAAGGGGTGTACATAGGTATCAAGTCACATGTCCAAGCTCTTACCACCTCCTGCCACCTCCAAATCCTTCCTTAACCTTGAGTCAACCAAAATGCTAGTGCATATATCAGCAACCCCCGCACTCTAGGTGTTCTGAAACGACAACACCCAAAGTGGTCTATTCACTTCTATGGGAGTTAGAACAGCCGAGCATGTTTGCATACTGGAAGTTGTAGTTTCACAGCAGCTGGACCGTGTGTTGGTGCATACTCTCATCATCTCCTGCCTGGACTTCTGCAACATCCTCCTCTGTGGCCTCCCAGCTAATGGTCTTTCACCCTTCTAATCAATCTCCAATTCTGCTGCCAATTCATCTCTCCCCTTGTTTCTCCTCTGTCTCTCCCCTCTTCCAATCCCCTCACTAGCTCCCAAATTCCCAGTGATTTCAGTTCAGAACGCTAACAACAACATATAAGGCCATCCACAATCTGCCCCATCCTTACATCTCTGACCTACTCTTCCGATAAATCTCCACACATAATCTTCGATCCTCAGATGGCTTCTTTCTTTGTTCTCCTCTTGTCTGTTCCTTGTACAATCATCTACAAGATTTCTTACATATCTCCCATACTCTGGAACCCACTACCCCAGCAGATCAGACTCTCCCCTACCTTTCAAACCTTCAAAAGCAACTTGAGATCCCAACTTTTCAGAAATTCCTACAAATTACAATAACCCTTCAGCCACTAAACAGCCACCTGAGCAGCATCTGCCCTCAGACACTGTCTTTTTTTTGGTATTCCCTTGTAGATTTTAAGTCCTGACAGGCCGGGCTCTCTCCTCCTCTGTACCATTCTGTTGATACTGTAAGTTCACGCTTACTGTGCTTGTTTTGTTTTATATGTATGTATGTTATACCCTTTTTTAGATTTTTTTAGAAAGTCAAGCTTTTGTTCATTTCTCTCTTAGCAAAAGTTGAACAGGGACTTAATTAATATGGTGCTCATCCTGAACACTGTATTTCTCAAATCTACACCAGACAAGTGGGACAATTATATTGATGAATCTCCCAGATACAACTTTAGGTCTACTTGCTTCCTTTCAGTACTTGATAAAACTGAAAGCCTGCAGCCACCACGAAGGGAGCTTGTTGTGTATAATGTATAATATATATATATATATATATATATGTATTATAAAATGATCAAATTTTACTGTGCCAATAGTTCTACAGTACGTGCTAGTCTTTGTTTTTTTCCGCAGTCGTATTGCTGGGGTGTTGTCTTGACATGTGGCAGCCAGTCACTTGGCATATCATAGTGATGATGTCATTTAGAAGGACACATCAACACTGCCATCTGTTATTGCATGATCAGTGAAGTGGCATAAACATTGGTGGGAAACCGAGCAATCTTTGGCATGGAAACAAGTGGTTTAAAAGGTAAGATATTAGGGGGAATATTCTGACCAAAAAGTAGAAGATGCGGGTGTGGGTATAAATGTCAGGTTAGGCCTGTTCTACACTTGCGTTGTGGTTTTCCATTTTTGAGATCCAGCAAATATAACTGGATCTGACCAAAGCGGATGTGTTAAATGGCACAGATCTATTTAATTCAGATTCTTAGATCCTCTGCCGGACTCAAAACTGGAATTAACAGCACAAATGTGAAACAGGCTAGGGATGAGCGAATCAACTTTGGATGCAAAATTGCGGGACGGATGCGGACCCATTTTGCAGACGTGTGAATGGACCCTTATAATGTACGGAGCTGGAAAAAAGTAAGCAAGACTCAGAACCTTGTATATACTGTATAAAGTATTATATTCTTTATTGCAGCATATATAAATAATTAGGTAAACATAAATCGTATAAAATGGGGACAAAACATCTAGAAATGGAGAAATGTCCACAAACGCTGTACTGAATATGAATCCCAAAGTACCCACATAGCTCCTACAAAAGTTGGAAATACATGTACATAAGGCACATGACAGTGAGCCCCCCGTGGCCGTATTGTGGCCCGCATAAGGCGGGTCCGCAATACACGGGACACCGGCTGTGTGCACTCACTTGAATGGGTCCGCAAATCCAGAGATGCGGTGCGGAAGGAATGGAACCACGGAAAGGAAGCACTACGGACTGATTCCTTGGTGTTCCGTTCCGTGCTTCTGTTCCGCAAAAAGATAGAACTTGTTCTATTTTTTTGCAGAACGTACGGATCGCAGATCCATTGAAGTTGAATGGGTCTGGATCCGTCCTGGCCGCCGCACAAACTTTGCTTGTGCATTGTGGACTGCATGCACGGAACGGAACGAATACGTTTGTGTGCAAGAGGCCTAACATAAAGGTAGGTAAGCCTGAACCAATCCAAATAATAATATCAGATCTACATAGCAAACCTAATGCTACAGAGGGGATGAAGTAACATACCCACTCAAAGGGTTAACCATCCCAAAGCCAATTTAGGACCAGGAGAAACATAAGGAAAAAGAAAAAAACAAACAGACGAGGTCAGGACGACATGTTTGTGGGAGCGTAGTTGAAAGGAGCATGACCTTCCATGGCCGTCAGATTTACGATAGTTTGGCGACAATTACAATACAAATCTACCTCGGCCAATAGCTCACGTACAGCAGATTTGTTATTCTGGTGCACAAACTGCCAGAAGATGGAACAGTTTTATTAAGAGGCCCATCTTGGGGCACTTTCACACTTGCGTTGTTTGATTCCGTCAGGCGGTTCCGTTGCCTGAACTGCCTGACTGATCAGGCAAACTATATGCAAACGCAAGTCATTTTTTTCTGACTGTTTAGGCATTTTTCAGACTTATCAGGATCCTGATCAGTCAGAAAATGCATTGCAATACCGGATTCGTTTTTCTGGTATTTATTTTCTTCACATTTTTAAAGGTTTGCGCATGCAGGAATACCGGATCCGGCAATGCGGCAATTTGAATGCCGGATCCGGCACTAATACATTCCTAAGGAACAAAATGCTGGATCCGGCATTCAGGCAAGTGTTCAGTTTTTTTTGGCCGGAAATAAAACCGCAGCATGAAAAAGTCCTGAAAAGTCAAAAAGACTGAACTGAAGACATCCTGAATGGATTGCTGTCCATTAAGAATGCATTAGGATAAAACAGATCCATTTTTTTCCGGTATTGAGCCCTTCACAATAAATTCCCCCTCAGTGGTATTATTTTTTATACTTTAACGCAATATTGGCAAAGAGAAGCAGAAAGAGACGACTTACATGTGGGAAGATCAGGAGTGCAGTAGTCAGTTTTGCATGAAGTGCTAAGTTTTCGCATGAAGTGCTAACCCTCATTTGTCCATGTTGTAGGGTCACAGTGCCCTTTAAGCCACAATTTGATGAAAGTGCGCATGATCTGGTCAAAGATGTAGACTCCACTCCAGCTAAAAATAAACAAAGCAAACATTTTCTTTCTTACTGAAATAGGAAAGTATATACACTGCTCAAAAAAATAAAGGGAACACAAAAATAACACATCCTAGATCTGAATTAATTAAATATTCTTCTGAAATACTTTGTTCTTTACATAGTTGAATGTGCTGACAACAAAATCACACAAAAATAAAAAAATGGAAATCAAATTTTTCAACCCATGGAGGTCTGGATTTGGAGTCACACTCAAAATTAAAGTGGAAAAACACACTACAGGCTGATCCAACTTTCATGTAATGTCCTTAAAACAAGTCAAAATGAGGCTCAGTAGTGTGTGTGGCCTCCACGTTCCTGTATGACCTCCCTACAACGCCTGTGCATGCTCCTGATGAGGTGGCGGACGGTCTCCTGAGGGATCTCCTCCCAGACCTGGACTAAAGCATCTGCCAACTCCTGGACAGTCTGTGGTCTGTGGTGCAGACATGATGTCCCAGATGTGCTCAATTGGATTCAGGTCTGGGGAACGGGCGGGCCAGTCCATAGCATCAATGCTGACACACTCCAGCCACATGAGGTCTAGCATTGTCTTGCATTAGGAGGAACCCAGGGCCAACCGCACCAGCATATGGTCTCACAAGGGGTCTGAGGATCTCATTTCGGCACCTAATGGCAGTCAGGCTACCTCTGGCGAGCACATGGAGGGCTGTGCGGCCCTCCAAAGAAATGCCACCCCACACCATTACTGACCCAATGCCAAATCGGTCATGCTGGAGGATGTTGCAGGCAGCAGAACGTTCTCCATGGCGTCTCAAGACTCTGTCACGTCTGTCACATGTGCTCAGTGTGAACCTACTTTCATCTGTGAAGAGCACAGAGTGCCAGTGGCGAATTTGCCAATCTTGGTGTTCTCTGGCAAATGCCAAACGTCCTGCACGGTGTTGGGCTGTAAGCACAACCCCCACCTGTGGACGTCGGGCCCTCATATCACCCTCATGGAGTCTGTTTCTGCTCTGTTTGAGCAGACACATGCACATTTGTGGCCTGCTGGAGGTCATTTTGCAGGGCTCTGGCAGTGCTCCTCCTGTTCCTCCTTGCACAAAGGCAGAGGTAGCGGTCCTGCTGTTGGGTTGTTGCCCTCCTACGGACTCCTCCACGTCTCCTGATGTACTGGCCTGTCTTCTGGCAGCGCCTCCATGCTCTGGACACTACGCTGACAGACACAGCAAACCTTCTTGCCACAGCTTGCATTGATGTGCCAGCCTGGATAACCTGCACTACCTGAGCCACTTGTGTGGGTTGTAGACTCAGTCTCATGCTACCACTAGAGTGAAAGCACCGCCAGCATTCAAAAGTGACCAAAACATCAGCCAGGAAGCATAGGAACTGAGAAGTGGTCTGTGGTCACCACCTGCAGAACCACTCCTTTATTTGGGGTGTCTTGCTAATTGCCTATAATTTCCACCTGTTGTCTATCCCATTTGCACAACAGCATGTGAAATTGATTGTCACTCAGTGTTGCTTCCTAAGTGGACAGTTTGATTTCACAGAAGTGTGATTGACTTGGAGTTACATTGTGTTGTTTAAGTGTTCCCTTTATTTTTTTGAGCAGTGTAAAAGTTTGGACACACCTTCTCATTCAAAGAGTTTTCTTTATTTTCATGACTATGAAAATTATAGATTCACACTGAAGGCATCAAAACTATGAATTAGCACATGTAGAATTATATACATAACATAAGAGTGTGAAACAACTGAAAATATGTCATATTCTAGGTTCTTCAAAGTAGCCACCTTTTGCTTTGATTACTGCTTTGCACACT
The DNA here is from genome assembly GCF_014858855.1 of Bufo gargarizans. Lineage (NCBI taxonomy): Eukaryota > Metazoa > Chordata > Amphibia > Anura > Bufonidae > Bufo > Bufo gargarizans. Next base: position 64,060 of record NW_025334710.1, read on the forward strand.
CTTGGCATTCTCTTGATGAGCTTCAAGAGGTAGTCCCCTGAAATGGTTTTCACTTCACAGGTGTGCCCTGTCAGGTTTAATAAGTGGGATTTCTTGCCTTATAAATGGGGTTGGGGCCATCAGTTGCGTTGAGGAGAAGTCAGGTGGATACACTGCTGATAGTCCTACTGAATAGACTGTTAGAATTGGTATTATGGCAAGAAAAAAGCAGCTAAGTAAAGAAAAACGAGTGGCCATCATTACTTTAAGAAATAAAGGTCAGTCAGTCCGAAAAATTGGGAAAACTTTGAAAGTAAGAGCTATTTGACCATGAAGGAGAGTGATGTGGTGCTGCGCCAGATGACCTGGCCTCCACAGTCACCGGACCTGAACCCAATCGAGATGGTTTGGGGTGAGCTGGACCGCAGAGTGACGGCAAAAGGGCCAACAAGTGCTAAGCATCTCTGGGAACTCCTTCAAGACTGTTGGAAGACCATTTCAGGGGACTACTTCCTGAAGCTCATCAAGAGAATGCCAAGAATGTGCAAAGCAGTAATCAAAGCAAAAGGTGGCTACTTTGAAGGTGGCTACTTTTGAACCTAGAATATGACATATTTTCAGTTGTTTCACACTCTTATGTTATGTATATAATTCCACATGTGTTAATTCATAGTTTTGATGCCTTCAGTGTGAATCTACAATATTCATAGTCATGAAAATAAAGAAAACTCTTTGAATGAGAAGGTGTGTCCAAACTTTTGGTCTGTACTGTATATACCAGTAAATAGTATGTATAATCAATATATCCTGCACTTCCATATTCTCTGTGATCCAAACATATGGAGGAGCGCAGATTGTGAACACTGGTCACTTGTTATGCACAAATGTCTATTCTTACAACAGGTCACATTCCTTCATAATTTATTTAAGAACAAGAGCTCATTTAACCCTTACACATACAGAGTTGCTGTCAGGTATGTGGTTTGTGCCTGCTGCTGTCTCAGAATGCATTAGGATAATCCTGATCAGGATTCTTCCGGCATAGAGCCCCGACGACGGAACTCTATGCCGGAACAAAACAACGCAAGTGTGAAAGAGCCCTAAGTTTCCTTTTTTCATTTATGTATCTGAAGAATGCCTTATCGCCTTTTTTCACTGATTGAGCTAATTTCTCTTCTGCCTGTGCTTTAGGGCTCTTTCACACTTGCGTTCTTTTCTTCCGGCATAGAGTTCCGTCGTCGGGGCTCTATGTCGGAAGAATCCTGATCAGGATTATCCCCATGCATTCTGAATGGAAAGAAATCCGTTCAGGATGCATCAGGATGTCTTCAGTTCAGGAACGGAACGTTTTTTTTAGCTGGAGAAAATACCGCAGCATGCTGCGCTTTTTGCTCCGGTCAAAAATCCTGAACACTTGCCGCAAGGCCGGATCCGGAATTAATGCCCATTGAAAAGCATTAATCCGGATCCGGCCTTAAGCTAAACGTTGTTTCGGCGCATTACCGGATCCGACGTTTACCTTTTTCTGAATCGTTACCATGGCTCCCAGGACACTAAAGTCCAGTTTGCCATGGTAAAGTGTAGTGGGGAGCGGGGGGGCAGTATACTTACCGTCGGTGCGGCTCCCGGGGCGCTTCAGAGTGACGTCAGGGCGCCCCACATGGATGAGGTGATCGCATGGATCACGTCATCCATGCGCATGGGGCGCTCTGATGTCTTTCTGGAGCGCCCCGGGAGCCGCACGGACTGTAAGTATACTGCTCCCCCGCTCCCCACTACTACTATGGCAACCAGGACTTTAATAGCGTCCTGGGTCCCATAGTAACACTGAACGCATTTTGAAGACGGATCCGTCTTCAAATGCTTTCAGTTCACTTGCGTTGTTACAGATCCGGCGGGCACCTCCGGCAAATGGAGTACACGACGGATCCGGACAACGCAAGTGTGAAAGAGCCCTTAGAAGCTCTAATAACTTGTTTGGCCTCTCTCTGCCTAATCTTATAAATTTGCCTGTCATCCTCGTTTTATTTTTATAATTACTAAATGCTATCTTTTTGTTTTTAATGATTTTGGCCACTTCTGCTGAGTACCACAGTGGTCTCTTCCTTTTTTTGCTTTTACTGACAAGCCTAATGCAATTATCTGTTGCCTTCAATAGTGCCACTTTTAAGTAGTCCCATTTCTCCTGGACTCCACTGAAACTGTTAGGGACTTGTATACCACTATTCTAATTTTAGAATAGTCAGTTTTTCTAAAATCTAAAACTTTTGTTTTTGTGTGGTGTGACTCAGTCACTGTAAACCACACTGACTGGTGATCACTAGATCCCAAGCTTTCCCCTACAGTAATATCAGATACCAAATTCCAATTTGTGAATACTAAATCTAAAATGGCCTCCTTCCGGGTTGGCTCCTCAACTACTTGCTGTAGAGATAATCCCAGTAGGGAATTTAGAATATCTGTACTCCTGGCAGAACTAGCTATTTTGGCTTTCCAGTTTACATCAGGAAGATTAAAGTCTCCCATAATGACATAATGATAACTTCCCCTTTCAATGTCATTTTAGCTATTTCCTCAACTAGTAAATCATCTAATTCTTTGACTTGGCTAGGTGGTCTATATATCACACCTACACGAGTTACCTTATGATTATCAAACTGCAAGGTAACCCATACTGACTCTAAATTGGTCTTGCTAACTTGTATTAAATTAGATTTTATGCTACCTTTCACATACAGGGCCACCCCTCCCCTTTTTTGCCTTCTCTGTCTTTCCTATATAGAGAGAACCCTGGTATTGTTGTATCCCAGCCATTACTCCCATTGAACCATGTCTCAGTAACAGCCACTAAATCTATATTCTCAGATGCCATTATGGACTCAAGTTCATTGATCTTATTCCCTAAACTGCGAGCATTTGTAGACAAGACTCTGAGCTTGTAATTTCTTAACCTATGTGCTATTTGCATCTTCTGGCATTGTTCCCGGGGGCAGTCGGACTGCTGGATTATCACTCTTTTGCACCCCTTTCCTAGTTTAAATGCTCCTTAGCAAATACTTTGAACTGTTCACTGAGGACATTCATTCCCTTGAGAGAAAGATGCAAACCAACTTTCTTGTACAGTTCTTTTTCATTCCAACAAGAGCTAACATGAGACAAAAAGCAAAACCCTTGGTTCAGACACCATTCACCAAGCCATACATTGAATTCCTTAATGTGAATCTTCCTGTCATGCTGAAGGTTCTGCACAGGCAAAACTGCAGAGAATGAAACAGTTGATGCAATCTCCCGTATATCATATAATTTCCCAGTGTGTGAAAAGCTTCCTTCACCTTTGAAACCTCATTGCAAGCCAGATCGTTTGTCCCAAGATGGACAATAACATCCACCTCCCTTTCTTGCTTTGCTTGCCTAACAATATTAAGGATACGTCATCTATCCCTGCTAGCGGTAGCACCAGGAAGACATCTCACAACACCATTTTCCTCAAACTTCACACCTCTTATGATAGAATCACCCACCAACAGCTGCTTACTATCAGTCCTCACCTTCTCCTTTTTGTCTTTGGCTGCAGTCTTGCGTACCTTAGGCATGGGAGATGATTGTTCCTCACCCACTTTGCCTGAGCCATCATCCATGTTGCTCTTGCACTCTGAAAGTGCTGCAAATGAATTATGGACAGCCACAGACTGTGAGACATGTCTTCTATCAACAACTCCCAGTCTACCAGAACATATTATGTATTGCCGCGTCCATAACAACCTTCTCTAAAAAAATACCACATGATCTAACCCGGCCCTCAGATGAACATCGTAAAAAAAACAAAAAAAAAAACGGTGTCAAAAAGCCATTTTTTGTCACCTTAAATCACAAAAAGTGTAATAGCAAGCGATCAAAAAGTCATATGCTCCCTAAAATAGTGCTAATCAAACCGTCATCTCATCCCGCAAAAATTAGACCCTACCAAAGAGAATTGCCCAAAAAAATATATGGCTATCAGACTATGAGGACACTAAGACCTCTTTCACACGCATTGCACCCGCAATGAATCTGGACCCATTCACTCCAGTGGGGCTGTGCACATGAGCGGTGATTTTCACAAATCACTTGTGCGTTGCGTGAAAATCGCAGCATGCTCTATATTGTGCGTTTTTCACGCAACGCAAGCCCCATAGAAGTGAATGGGACCGCATGAAAATTGCAAGCATCCTTTCATGCATGGTTGCTAAGTGATGGACCATGTGATGAACGCAGTGATGTCACCAAAGGTCCTTTTCCTCCCAGGTCCTCAAAGAAGACGAAAGAAGACGAGAAGGACTGCATGAACAAGTGGATGATGTGAGTTAAAAAAAAGATTCCATCCCTAATTTACTTAGCATTCTCTATTAAGAATGCTATTATTTTCCCTTATAACCATGTTATAAGGCAGGCATGCTCAACCTGCGGCCCTCCAGCTGTTGCAAAACTACAGCTCCCACAATGCCCTGCTGTAGGCTGTTCAGTAGAGTTGAGCGAACACCTGGATGTTCGGGTTTGAGATGTTCGGCCGAACTTCCCGGAAATGTTCGGGTACGGGATCCCAACCCAATCCGAACTTCGTCCCGAACCCGAACCCCATTGAAGTCAATGGGGACCCGAACTTTTCGAAACTAAAAAGGCTGTAAAACAGCCCAGGAAAGGGCTAGAGGGCTTCAAAAGGCAGCAACATGTAGGTAAATCCCTGCAAACAAATGTGGAAAGGGAAATGAATTAAAATAAAAATTAAATAAATAAAAATTAACCAAAATCAATTGGAGAGAGGTCCCATAGCAGAGAATCTGGCTTCACGTCACCCACCACTGGAACAGTCCATTCTTAGATATTTAGGCCCCGGCATCCAGGCAGAGGAGAGAGGTCCCGTAACAGAGAATCTGGCTTCATGTCAGCAGAGAATCAGTCTCTATGTCATAGCAGAGAATGAGGCTTCACGTCAGCCACCGCTGCAACAGTCCATTGTCATAAATTTAGGCCCAGCACCCAGGCAGAGGAGAGAGGTCCCGTAACAGCCAATCTGGCTTCATATCAGCAGAGAATCAGTCTTCATGTCATAGTAGAGAATCAGGCTTCACGTCACCCACCACTGTAACAGTCCATTTTCATAAATTTAGGCCCAGCACCCAGGCAGAGGAGAGAGGTCCCGTAACAGACAATCTGGCTTCATGTCAGTAGAGAATCAGTCTTCATATCATAGCAGAGAATCAGGCTTCACGTCAGCCACGAATGCAACAGTCCATTGTCAGATATTTAGGCCCAGCACCCAGGCAGAGGAGAAAGGTCCCGTAACAGACAATCAGGCTTCACGTAAGCCACCAGTGCAACAGTCCATTGGCATATATTTAGGCCCAGCACCCAGGCAGAGGAGAGAGGTCCCGTAACAGAGAATCTGGCTTCATGTCAGCAGAGAATCAGTCTGCATGTCATAGCAGAGAATCAGGCTTCACGTCAGCCACCACTGCAACAGTCCATTTTCATAAATTTAGGCCAAGCACCCAGGCAGAGGAGAGAGGTCCCGTAACAGACAATCTGGCTTCATGTCAGCAGAGAATCAGTCTTCATATCATAGCAGAGAATCAGGCTTCACGTCACCCACCACTGTAAGAGTCCATTTTCATAAATTTAGGCCCAGCACCCAGGCAGAGGAGAGAGGTCCCGTAACAGAGAATCTGGCTTCATGTCAGCAGAGAATTAGTCTGCATGTCATAGCAGAGAATCAGGCTTCACGTCAGCCACCACTGTAAGAGTCCATTTTCATAAATTTAGGCCCAGCACCCAGGCAGAGGAGAGAGGTCCCGTAACAGAGAATCTGGCTTCATGTCAGCAGAGAATCAGTCTTCATGTCATAGCAGAGAATCAGGCTTCACGTCACCCACCACTGTAACAGTCCATTTTCATAAATTTAGGCCCAGCACCCAGGCAGAGGAGAGAGGTCCCGTAACAGACAATCTGGCTTCATGTCAGCAGAGAATCAGTCTTCATATCATAGCAGAGAATCTAGGCTTCACGTCACCCACCACTGTAAGAGTCCATTTTCATAAATTTAGGCCCAGCACCCAGGCAGAGGAGAGAGGTCCCGTAACAGACAATCTGGCTTCATGTCAGCAGAGAATCAGTCTTCATGTCATAGCAGAGAATCAGGCTTCACGTCAGTCACCACTGCAACAGTCCATTGTCATAAATTTAGGCCCAGCACCCAGGCAGAGGAGAGAGGTCCCGTAACAGACAATCTGGCTTCATGTCAGCAGAGAATCAGTCTTCATGTCATAGCAGAGAATCAGGCTTCACGTCACCCACCACTGCAACAGTCCATTTTCATAAAATTAGGCCCAGCACCCAGGCAGAGGAGAGAGGTCCCGTAACAGAGAATATGGCTTCATGTCAGCAGACAATCAGTCTGCATGTCATAGCAGAGAATCAGGCTTCACGTCAGCCACCACTGTAAGAGTCCATTGTCATAAATTTAGGCCCAGCACCCAGGCAGAGGAGAGAGGTCCCGAAACAGAGAATCTGGCTTCATGTCAGCAGAGAATCAGTCTGCATTTCATAGCAGAGAATCGGGCTTCACGTCAGCCACCACTGTAAGAGTCCATTTTCATAAATTTAGGCCCAGCACCCAGGCAGAGGAGAGAGGTCCCGTAACATACGATCTGGCTTCATGTCAGCAGAGAATTAGTCTGCATGTCATAGCAGAGAATCAGGCTTCACGTCAGCCACCACTGTAAGAGTCCATTTTCAAAAATTTAGGCCCAGCACCCAGGCAGAGGAGAGAGGTCCCGTAACAGAGAATCTGGCTTCATGTCAGCAGAGAATCAGTCTTCATGTCATAGCAGAGAATCAGGCTTCACGTCACCCACCACTGTAACAGTCCATTTTCATAAATTTAGGCCCAGCACCCAGGCAGAGGAGAGAGGTCCCGTAACAGACAATCTGGCTTCATGTCAGCAGAGAATCAGTCTTCATATCATAGCAGAGAATTAGGCTTCACGTCACCCACCACTGTAAGAGTCCATTTTCATAAATTTAGGCCCAGCACCCAGGCAGAGGAGAGAGGTCCCGTAACAGACAATCTGGCTTCATGTCAGCAGAGAATCAGTCTTTATGTCATAGCAGAGAATCAGGCTTCACGTCAGTCACCACTGCAACAGTCCATTGTCATAAATTTAGGCCCAGCACCCAGGCAGAGGAGAGAGGTCCCGTAACAGACAATCTGGCTTCATGTCAGCAGAGAATCAGTCTTCATGTCATAGCAGAGAATCAGGCTTCACGTCACCCACGACTGCAACAGTCCATTTTCATAAATTTAGGCCCAGCACCCAGGCAGAGGAGAGAGGTCCCGTAACAGAGAATATGGCTTCATGTCAGCAGACAATCAGTCTGCATGTCATAGCAGAGAATCAGGCTTCACGTCAGCCACCACTGTTAGAGTCCATTGTCATAAATTTAGGCCCAGCACCCAGGCAGAGGAGAGAGGTCCCGTAACAGAGAATCTGGCTTCATGTCAGCAGAGAATCAGTCTGCATTTCATAGCAGAGAATCAGGCTTCACGTCAGCCACCACTGTAAGAGTCCAATTTCATAAATTTAGGCCCAGCACCCAGGCAGAGGAGAGAGGTCCCGTAACATACAATCTGGCTTCATGTCAGCAGAGAATCAGTCTGCATGTCATAGCAGAGAATCAGGCTTCACGTCAGCCAACACTGCAACAGTCCATTGTCATAAATTTTGGCCAAGCACCCAGGCAGAGGAGAGAGGTCCCGTAACAGACAATCAGGCTTCACGTCAGCCACCAGTGCAACAGTCCATTGGCATATATTTAGGCTTAGCACCCAGGCAGAGGAGAGAGGTCCCGTAACAGCGAATCTGGCTTCATGTCAGCAGAGAATTAGTCTGCATGTCATAGCAGAGAATCAGGCTTCACGTCACCCTACATTGGAGCAGTCCATTGGCATATATTTTGGCCCCGGCACCCAGACAGAGGAGAGGTTCATTCAAATTTGGGTAGCCTCGCAATATAATGTTAAAATGAAAATAAAAATAGGATTGACCGAGAAAGTGCCCTGGAGTACAATAATATATGGTTAAGGGGAGGTAGTTAATGTCTAATCTAGACAAGGGACGGACAGGTCCTGTGGGATCCATGCCTGGTTCATTTTTATGAACGTCAGCTTGTCCACATTGGCTGTAGACAGGCGGCTGCGTTTGTCTGTAATGACACCCCCTGCCGTGCTGAATACACGTTCAGACAAAACGCTGGCCGCCGGGCAGGCCAGCACCTCCAAGGCATAAAAGGCTAGCTCTGGCCACGTGGACAATTTAGAGACCCAGTAGTTGAATGGGGCCGAACCATCAGTCAGTACGTGGAGGGGTGTGCACACGTACTGTTCCACCATGTTAGTGAAATGTTGCCTCCTGCTAACACGTTGCGTATCAGGTGGTGGTGCAGTTAGCTGTGGCGTGTTGACAAAACTTTTCCACATCTCTGCCATGCTAACCCTGCCCTCAGAGGAGCTGGCCGTGACACAGCTGCCTTGGCGACCTCTTGCTCCTCCTCTGCCTTGGCCTTGGGCTTCCACTTGTTCCCCTGTGACATTTGGGAATTCTCTCAGTAGCGCGTCTACCAACGTGCGCTTGTACTCGCGCATCTTCCTATCACGCTCCAGTGCAGGAAGTAAGGTGGGCACATTGTCTTTGTAGCGTGGATCCAGCAGGGTGGCAACCCAGTAGTCCGCACACGTTAAAATGTGGGCAACTCTGCTGTCGTTGCGCAGGCACTGCAGCATGTAGTCGCTCATGTGTGCCAGGCTGCCCAGGGGTAAGGACAAGCTGTCCTCTGTGGGAGGCGTATCGTCATCGTCCTGCCTTTCCCCCCAGCCACGCACCAGTGATGGACCCGAGCTGCGTTGGGTGCCACCCCGCTGTGACCATGCTTCATCCTCATCCTCCTCCACCTCCTCCTCATCCTCGTCCTCCTCGTCCTCCAGTAGTGGGCCCTGGCTGGCCACATTTGTACCTGGCCTCTGCTGTTGCCAAAAACCTCCCTCTGAGTCACTTCGAAGAGACTGGCCTGAAAGTGCTAAAAATGACCCCTCTTCCTCCTCCTCCTCCTCCTCCTCCTGGGCCACCTCCTCTTCCATCATCGCCCTAAGTGTTTTCTCAAGGAGACATAGAAGTGGTATTGTAACGCTGATAACGGCGTCATCGCCACTGGCCATGTTGGTGGAGTACTCGAAACAGCGCAACAGGGCACACAGGTCTCGCATGGAGGCCCAGTCATTGGTGGTGAAGTGGTGCTGTTCTGTAGTGCGACTGACCCGTGCGTGCTGCAGCTGAAACTCCACTATGGCCTGCTGCTGCTCGCACAGTCTGTCCAGCATGTGCAAGGTGGAGTTCCACCTGGTGGGCACGTCGCATATGAGGCGGTGAGCGGGAAGGCCGAAGTTACGCTGTAGCGCAGACAGGCGAGCAGCAGCAGGATGTGAACGCCGGAAGCGCGAACAGACGGCCCGCACTTTATGCAGCAGCTCTGACATGTCGGGGTAGTTGTGAATGAACTTCTGCACCACCAAATTCAGCACATGCGCCAAGCAAGGGATGTGCGTCAAACTGGCTAGTCCCAGAGCTGCAACGAGATTTCGCCCATTATCACACACCACCAGGCCGGGCTTGAGGCTCACCGGCAGCAACCACTCGTCGGTCTGTTGTTCTATACCCCTGCCACAACTCCTGTGCGGTGTGGGGCCTGTCCCCCAAACATATGAGTTTCAGAATGGCCTGCTGACGTTTACCCCGGGCTGTGCTGAAGTTGGTGGTGAAGGTGTGTGGCTGACTAGATGAGCAGGTGGAAGAAGAGGAGGAGGAAGTCGAGTAGGAGGAGGTGGCAACAGGAGGCAAAGAATGTTGCCCTGCGATCCTTGGCGGCGGAAGGACGTGCGCCAAACAGCTCTCCGCCTGGGGCCCAGCTGCCACTACATTTACCCAGTGTGCAGTTAGGGAGATATAGCGTCCCTGGCCGTGCTTACTGGTCCACGTATCTGTGGTTAGGTGGACCTTGCCACAGATGGCGTTGCGCAGTGCACACTTGATTTTATCGGATACTTGGTTGTGCAGGGAAGGCACGGCTCTCTTGGAGAAGTAGTGGCCGGCTGGGAACAACATACTGTGGGACAGCAAGCGACATGAGCTGTTTGAAGCTGTCTGTGTCCACCAGCCTAAATGACAGCATTTCATAGGCCAGTAGTTTAGAAATGCTGGCATTCAGGGCCAGGGATCGAGGGTGGCTAGGTGGGAATTTACGCTTTCTCTCAAATGTTTGTGAGATGGAGAGCTGAACGCTGCCGTGTGACATGGTTGAGACGCTTGGTGACGGAGGTGGTGGTGGTGTTGGTGGTACATCCCCTGTTTGCTGGGCGGCAGGTGCCAACGTTCCTCCAGAGGCGGAGGAAGAGGCCGAGGCGGCAGCAGCAGAAGAGGCCGAGGCGGCAGCAGCAGAAGAGGTAGCAGGGGGAGCCTGAGTGACTTCCTTGGTTTTAAGGTGTTTACTCCACTGCAGTTCATGCTTTGCATGCAGGTGCCTGGTCATGCAGGTTGTGCTCAGGTTCAGAACGTTAATGCCTCGCTTCAGGCTCTGATGGCACAGCGTGCAAACCACTCGGGTCTTGTCGTCAGCACATTGTTTGAAGAAGTGCCATGCCAGGGAACTCCTTGAAGCTGCCTTTGGGGTGCTCGGTCCCAGATGGCGGCGGTCAGTAGCAGGCGGAGTCTCTTGGCGGCGGGTGTTCTGCTTTTGCCCACTGCTCCCTCTTTTGCTACGCTGTTGGCTCGGTCTCACCACTGCCTCTTCCTCCGAACTGTGAAAGTCAGTGGCACGACCTTCATTCCATGTGGGGTCTAGGACCTCATCGTCCCCTGCATCGTCTTCCACCCAGTCTTGATCCCTGACCTCCTGTTCAGTCTGCACACTGCAGAAAGACGCAGCAGTTGGCACCTGTGTTTCGTCATCATCAGAGACATGCTGAGGTGGTATTCCCATGTCCTCATCATCAGGAAACATAAGTGGTTGTGCGTCAGTGCATTCTATGTCTTTCACCGCTGGGGAAGGGCTAGGTGGATGCCCTTGGGAAACCCTGCCAGCGGAGTCTTCAAACAGCATAAGAGACTGCTGCATAACTTGAGGCTCAGACAGTTTCCCTGGTATGCATGGGGGTGATGTGACAGACTGATGGGGTTGGTTTTCAGGCGCCATCTGTGCGCTTTCTGCAGAAGACTGGGTGGGAGATAATGTGAACGTGCTGGATCCACTGTCGGCCACCCAATTGACTAATGCCTGTACCTGCTCAGGCCTTACCATCCTTAGAACGGCATTGGGCCCCACCATATATCGCTGTAAATTCTGGCGGCTACTGGGACCTGAGGTAGTTGGTACACTAGGACGTGTGGATGTGGCAGAACGGCCACGTCCTCTCCCAGCACCAGAGGGTCCACTAACACCACCACGACCATGTCCACGTCCGCGTCCCTTACTAGATGTTTTCCTCATTGTTATCGTTCACCACAACAACAAAAATATTATTTGGCCCAATGTATTGTATTCAAATTCAGCTGAATATAAATTTGAGGCCTAGTATTTAGGCGCTGGGTGACCGGTATAGATTTACTGACAGAATTAGACTTGGAAATGCACAGTAGCGGGGTGTGTGTGAAGTTATTCTGAATGACCCTATGTGCACCTTGAATATTATATACCCTTTTAGGGATAGATTTCAAATAGCTCTGATACAGCAGAAACCACTAAATTATGAAATTGCTAAATTGGGAATTGTATTTCAACCCAGAACAAAAAATGTGCTTTGACGGACACTAAATAACTTGCCCAGCCACAACAGTATAGCGGTAACGACAGATTTAGCGGGATATAAATTTGAGGCCTAGTATTTAGGCGCTGGGTGACCGGTATGGATTTACTGATAGAATTAGACTGGGATATGGCCAAAAAATAACCACACTATTGTTGGTTAAATGCACTTGGTGTGACAGCTTGACCAACCACACTACTGAGGGTTAAATGCACTTGGTGACGGGCGCAGCTTGCCCCTGATGTAGTATATGGCCAAAAAATGAACATATTATTGCTGGTTAAATGCACTTGGTGTGACAGCTTGACCAACCACACTACTGAGGGTTAAATGCACTTGGTGACGGGCACAGCTTGCCCCTGATGTAGTATATGGCCAAAAAATGAACAGACTATTGCTGGTTAAATGCACTTGGTGTGACAGCTTATCCAACTCACACTACTGAGGGTTAAATGCACTTGGTGACGGGCGCAGCTTGCCCCTGATGTAGTATATGGCCAAAAAATGAACATATTATTGCTGGTTAAATGCACTTGGTGTGACAGCTTGACCAACCACACTACAGAGGGTTAAATGCACTTGGTGACGGGCGCAGCTTGCCCCTGATGTAGTATATGGCCAAAAAATGAACAGACTATTGCTGGTTAAATGCACTTGGTGTGACAGCTTATCCAACCACACTACTGAGGGTTAAATGCACTTGGTGACAGGGCGCAGCTTGCCCCTGATGTAGTATATGGCCAAAAAATAAACAGACTATTGCTGGTTAAATGCACTTGGTGTGACAGCTTCACCCTGATGTAGGCTTTAGCCAAAAAACAACCACACCATTGAGGGTTAAATGCACTTGGTCGCAGCTTGTGCTGGCGCACCACAAGACACAAAATGGCCGCCGATCACCCCAGAAAAAAGTGACTGACAAACGGTCTGGGCAGCCTAAAAACAGTGAGCAATTGAATTTCAGCAGCTCAATGATGCACAGCTGCAGATCGATCGATTAATCAAGTCCTTTGGAGGAGTTAATCTGCCTAATCTCGCCCTACTGTCGCAGCCGCAACCTCTCCCTACGCTAATCAGAGCAGAGTGACGGGCGGCGCTATGTGACTCCAGCTTAAATAGAGGCTGGGTCACATGGTGCTCTGGCCAATCACAGCCATGCCAATAGTAGGCATGGCTGTGACGGCCTCATGGGGCAAGTAGTTTGACGCTTGTTGATTGGCTGCTTTGCAGCCTTTCAAAAAGAGCCAAGAAAGCGACAAACACCGAACCTGGACTTTTACGAAAATGTCCGGGTTCGGGTCCGTGTCACGGACACCCCAAAATTCGGTACAAACCCGAACTATACAGTTCGAGTTCGCTCATCCCTACTGTTCAGGCATGCTGGGAGTTGTAGTTTTGCAACAGCTGGAGGGCCGCAAGTTGAGCATGCCTGTTATAAGGGAAAATAATAAAATCTACACGACACTGATCCAAAACCTGAATTTCTATGAAGAAGTCCGGGTTTGGGTCTGGGTGCAAAACATGCCGATGCAGGCATTCCGCTGCGTAAAAGAGCCGTTAACATGATTGAAAATGTTCTTTGCCTCTCTGTAACCTTTTTACTACAAAATCACAGTGACAACTTTATCTCACTGTGATTTTGTAGTAAAAAGATCAGAGAGGCATAGAGCATTATCAATCATGTTAATGCTCCGTGTCTCTGATGTCCGGAACGGGGCTTAGCTCTCTTTCACGCAGCGGATTACCAGCACGGCATGTTGTTTTTTTTTTGTTTCAAAAGTGCTTTTATTGTTTTAAATGTAAAAAAATTAATAAAAAAGTATACATATTAGGTATTACCACATCCGTAAGAACCTGGCTCTATAAAAATATCACATGACCTAACCCCTCAGATGAACAACGTAAAGAAAAAAATAAGAAAGAAAAACCTGTGTCTAAAAAGCCATTTTTTGTCACCTTACATCACAAAAAGTGTAATAGCAAGCAATCAAAAAGTCATATGCACCCCATTATCATACCAATCAACCCACCATCTTATCCCGTAAAAAATGAGACCCTAAATAAGACAATCGACTAAAATATTTTAAAAACTATGGCTTGCTTTTTTTGTTTTAACAATGCTGTTATTGTGTAAAACTTAAATAAATCAAAAAGTATACATATTAGGTATCGCCACATCAGTAAGAACTTGCTGTATAAAAATATCACATGAACTAACCCCTCAGGCGAACACTGTTAAAATAATAATAAAAATGGTGTAAAAAAAGCCATTTTTGTTACCTTAAATCACAAAAACTGTAATACCAAGCGATCAAAAAGTCATGTAACCCAAAAATAGTACCAATGTTTGATTGAAAAAACTGAGCCCCTACTTAAGGCATTGGCCCAAAAAAAAAAAAAAAAAACTATGGCTTTCACAATATGGAGATGCAAAATTGAATTTTTTCAAAAATGCTTTATTATGTAAAACTGAAACAAACAACCCCAAAAAGTTGGCATATTTGGTATTTTCGCGTCTGTTACAACCTGCTCTATAAAAATACTGCATGATCTAACCTGTCAGAGGAACATTGTAAATAACAAAAAATAAAAACAGTGCCAAACCAGCTATTTTTTTTTTACCTTGCCTCATAAAAAGTGTAATATATAGTGTAATCTAATATGTAAGCCTCACAAAGTGACTTCAGATCTGAACTGGTCCATAAAAAGTGGGTTTTGGAAATTCTTAAAAATTTCAAGATTTGCTTCTATACTTCTAAGACTTCCAACATCCCAAAAATAAAGAAAATATAATTTACAAATGATCCAAACTTGAAGTAGACATATGTGAAATGTAAAATAATAACTATTTTAAGAGTTATTGCTATCTGTTTTAAAAGCAGAGAAATTGAAATGTTGAAAATTGCTAATTTTAAAAAATTAGCAGGTAAATTTGGTATTTTTTTATGAATAAAAATTAGATATTTGACTAAAATTTACCACTGTCATGAAGTACAATATCTGATGAGAAAACAATCTCAGAATTGCTTGGTTAAGTAAAAGTGTTTTAAAGTTATCACCACTAGAGTTGAGCGAACACCTGGATGTTCGGGTTCGAGAAGTTCGGACAAACTTCCCGGAAATGTTCGGGTTCGGGATCCGAACCCGACCCGAAATTCGTCCCGAAACCCTGAACCCCATTGAAGTCAATGGGGACCCGAACTTTTCTGCACTAAAAAGGCTGTAAAACAGCCCAGGAAAGGGCTAGAGGGCTGCAAAAGGCAGCAAAATGTAGTTAAATCCCCTGCAAACAAATGTGGATAGGGAAATGAATAAAAATAGAAATAAAATAAATAAAAATTAACCAATATCAATTGGAGAGAGGTCCCATAGCAGAGAATCAGGCTTCATGTCAGCAGATAATTAGTCTTCATGTCATAGCAGATAATAAGGCTTCACGTCAGCCAAAACTGAAACAGTCCATTGTCATATATTTAGGCCCCGGCACCCAGACAGAGGAGAGAGGTCCCATAACAGAGATTCAGGCTTCATGTCAGCAGAGAATCAGTCTACATGTCATAGCAGAGAATCAGGCTTCACGTCACCCAACACTGGAACAGTCCATTGTCAGATATTTAGGCCCAGGCAGAGGAGAGAGGTCCCATAACAGAGATTCTGGCTTCATGTCAGCAGAGAATAAGTCTTCATGTCATAGCAGAGAATCAGGCTTCACGTCACCCACAACTGTAACAGTCTATTGTCAGATATTTAGGCCCAGGCACCCAGGCAGAGGAGAGAGGTCCCATAGCAGAGAATCTGGCTTCATGTCAGCAGAGAATCAGTCTTCATGTCATAGCAGAGAATCAGGCTTCACGTCACCCAACACTGGAACAGTCCATTGTCAGATATTTAGGCCCAGGCAGAGGAGAGAGGTCCCATAGCAGAGAATCTGGCTTCATGTCAGCAGAGAGTCAGTCTTCAAGTCATAGCAGAGAATCAGGCTTCACGTCACCCAACACTGGAACAGTCCATTGTCATATATTTAGGCCCCGGCACCCAGGCAGAGGAGAGAGGTCCCATAACAGAGATTCAGTCTTCATGTCAGCAGAGAATCAGTCTTCATGTCATAGCAGAGAATCATGCTTCACGTCACCCACCACTGGAACAGTCCATTGTCAGATATTTAGGCCCCGGCACCCAGGCAGAGGAGAGAGGTCCCATAACAGAGATTCAGGTTTCATGTCAGCAGAGAATCAGTCTTCATGTCATAGCAGAGAATCATGCTTCACGTAACCCACCACTGGAACAGTCCATTGTCAGATATTTAGGCCCAGGCACCCAGGCAGAGGAGAGAGGTCCCATAGCAGAGAATCTGGCTTCATGTCAGCAGAGAATCAGTCTTCATGTCATAGCAGAGAATCAGGCTTCACGTCACCCAACATTGGAACAGTCCATTGTCAGATATTTAGGCCCCGGCACCCAGGCAGAGGAGAGAGGTCCCATAACAGAGATTCAGGCTTCATGTCAGCAGAGAATCAGTATTCATGTCATAGCAGAGAATCATGCTGCACGTCACCCAACATTGGAACAGTCCATTGTCAGATATTTAGGCCCCGGCACCCAGGCAGAGGAGAAAGGTCCCATAACCGAGATTCTGGCTTCATGTCAGCGACTCAGGAAAGAATCAGTCTTCATCTCATAGCAGAGAATCAGGCTTCACGTCACCCAACACTGGAAAGTCCATTGTCATATATTTAGGCCCCGGCACCCAGGCAGAGAAGAGAGGTCCCATAACAGAGATTCAGGCTTCATGTCAGCAGAGAATCAGTCTTCATGTCATAGCAGAGAATCATGCTTCACGTCACCCACCACTGGAACAGTCCATTGTCAGATATTTAGGCCCCGGCACCCAGGCAGAGGAGAGAGGTCCCATAACAGAGATTCAGGCTTCATGTCAGCAGAGAATCAGTCTTCATGTCATAGCAGAGAATCAGGCTTCACGTCACCCACCACTATAACAGTCCATTGTCAGATATTTAGGCCCCGGCACCCAGGCAGAGGAGAGAGGTCCCATAACAGAGAATCTGGCATCGTGTCAGCACAGAATCAGTCTTCATGTCATAGCAGAGAATCAGGCTTCACGTCACCCACCACTGTAACAGTCCATTGTCAGATATTTAGGCCCCGGCACCCAGGCAGAGGAGAGAGGTCCAATAGCAGAGAATCTGGCTTCATGTCAGCAGAGAATCTGGCTTCATGTCATAGCAGAGAATCAGGCTTCACGTCACCCAACACTGGAACAGTCCATTGTCAGATATTTAGGCCCCGACACCCAGGCAGAGGAGAGAGGTTCCATAACAGAGATTCAGGCTTCATGTCAGCAGAGAATCAGTCTTCATGTCATAGCAGAGAATCATGCTTCACGTCACCCAACATTGGAACAGTCCATTGTCAGATATTTAGGCCCCGGCAGCCAGACAGAGGAGAGAGGTCCCATAACAGAGATTCTGGCTTCATGTCAGCGACTCAGCAGAGAATCAGTCTTCATGTCATAGCAGAGAATCATGCTTCACGTCACCCACCACTGGAACAGTCCATTGTCAGATATTTAGGCCCAAGCACCCAGGCAGAGGAGAGAGGTCCCATAGCAGAGAATCTGGCTTCATGTCAGCAGAGAATCAGTCTTCATGTCATAGCAGAGAATCAGGCCTCACGTCACCCAACATTGGAACAGTCCATTGTCAGATATTTAGGCCCCGGCACCCAGGCAGAGGAGAGAGGTCCCATAACAGAGATTCAGGCTTCATGTCAGCAGAGAATCAGTTTTCATGTTATAGCAGAGAATCATGCTTCACGTCACCCAACATTGGAGCAGTCCATTGTCAGATATTTAGGCCCAGGCACCCAGGCAGAGGAGAGAGGTCCCATAACCGAGATTCTGGCTTCATGTCAGCGACTCAGCAAAGAATCAGTCTTCATCTCATAGCAGAGAATCAGGCTTCACGTCACCCAACACTGGAAAGTCCATTGTCATATATTTAGGCCCCGGCACCCAGGCAGAGAAGAGAGGTCCCATAACAGAGATTCAGGCTTCATGTCAGTAGAGAATCAGTCTTCATGTCATAGCAGAGAATCATGCTTCACGTCACCCAACATTGGAACAGTCCCTTGTCATATATTTAGGCCCCGGCAGCCAGACAGAGGAGAGAGGTCCCATAACAGAGATTCTGGCTTCATGTCAGCGACTCAGCAGAGAATCAGTCTTCATGTCATAGCAGAGAATCAGGCTTTACGTCACCCAACACTGGAAAGTCCATTGTCATATATTTAGGCCCCGGCACCCAGGCAGAGAAGAGAGGTCCCATAACAGAGATTCAGGCTTCATGTCAGCAGAGAATCAGTCTTCATGTCATAGCAGAGAATCATGCTTCACGTCACCCACCACTGGAACAGTCCATTGTCAGATATTTAGGCCCCGGCACCCAGGCAGAGGAGAGAGGTCCCATAACAGAGATTCAGGCTTCATGTCAGCAGAGAATCAGTCTTCATGTCATAGCAGAGAATCAGGCTTCACGTCACCCACCACTGTAACAGTCCATTGTCAGATATTTAGGCCCCGGCACCCAGGCAGAGGAGAGAGGTCCCATAACAGAGAATCTGGCATCGTGTCAGCACAGAATCAGTCTTCATGTCATAGCAGAGAATCAGGCTTCACGTCACCCACCACTGTAACAGTCCATTGTCAGATATTTAGGCCCCGGCACCCAGGCAGAGGAGAGAGGTCCAATAGCAGAGAATCTGGCTTCATGTCAGCAGAGAATCTGGCTTCATGTCATAGCAGAGAATCAGGCTTCACGTCACCCAACACTGGAACAGTCCATTGTCAGATATTTAGGCCCCGACACCCAGGCAGAGGAGAGAGGTTCCATAACAGAGATTCAGGCTTCATGTCAGCAGAGAATCAGTCTTCATGTCATAGCAGAGAATCATGCTTCACGTCACCCAACATTGGAACAGTCCATTGTCAGATATTTAGGCCCCGGCAGCCAGACAGAGGAGAGAGGTCCCATAACAGAGATTCTGGCTTCATGTCAGCGACTCAGCAGAGAATCAGTCTTCATGTCATAGCAGAGAATCATGCTTCACGTCACCCACCACTGGAACAGTCCATTGTCAGATATTTAGGCCCAAGCACCCAGGCAGAGGAGAGAGGTCCCATAGCAGAGAATCTGGCTTCATGTCAGCAGAGAATCAGTCTTCATGTCATAGCAGAGAATCAGGCCTCACGTCACCCAACATTGGAACAGTCCATTGTCAGATATTTAGGCCCCGGCACCCAGGCAGAGGAGAGAGGTCCCATAACAGAGATTCAGGCTTCATGTCAGCAGAGAATCAGTTTTCATGTTATAGCAGAGAATCATGCTTCACGTCACCCAACATTGGAGCAGTCCATTGTCAGATATTTAGGCCCAGGCACCCAGGCAGAGGAGAGAGGTCCCATAACCGAGATTCTGGCTTCATGTCAGCGACTCAGCAAAGAATCAGTCTTCATCTCATAGCAGAGAATCAGGCTTCACGTCACCCAACACTGGAAAGTCCATTGTCATATATTTAGGCCCCGGCACCCAGGCAGAGAAGAGAGGTCCCATAACAGAGATTCAGGCTTCATGTCAGTAGAGAATCAGTCTTCATGTCATAACAGAGAATCATGCTTCACGTCACCCAACATTGGAACAGTCCATTGTCATATATTTAGGCCCCGGCAGCCAGACAGAGGAGAGAAGTCCCATAACAGAGATTCTGGCTTCATGTCAGCGACTCAGCAGAGAATCAGTCTTCATGTCATAGCAGAGAATCAGGCTTTACGTCACCCAACACTGGAAAGTCCATTGTCATATATAATTAGGCCCCGGCACCCAGGCAGAGAAGAGAGGTCCCATAACAGAGATTCAGGCTTCATGTCAGCAGAGAATCAGTCTTCATGTCATAGCAGAGAATCATGCTTCACGTCACCCACCACTGGAACAGTCCATTGTCAGATATTTAGGCCCAAGCACCCAGGCAGAGGAGAGAGGTCCCATAGCAGAGAATCTGGCTTCATGTCAGCAGAGAATCAGTCTTCATGTCATAGCAGAGAATCAGGCCTCACGTCACCCAACATTGGAACAGTCCATTGTCAGATATTTAGGCCCCGGCACCCAGGCAGAGGAGAGAGGTCCCATAACAGAGATTCAGGCTTCATGTCAGCAGAGAATCAGTTTTCATGTTATAGCAGAGAATCATGCTTCACGTCACCCAACATTGGAGCAGTCCATTGTCAGATATTTAGGCCCAGGCACCCAGGCAGAGGAGAGAGGTCCCATAACCGAGA
Organism: Bufo gargarizans; assembly: GCF_014858855.1. Lineage (NCBI taxonomy): Eukaryota > Metazoa > Chordata > Amphibia > Anura > Bufonidae > Bufo > Bufo gargarizans. Next base: position 84,276 of record NW_025334710.1, read on the forward strand.
TTCTGGCTTCATGTCAGCGACTCAGCAAAGAATCAGTCTTCATCTCATAGCAGAGAATCAGGCTTCACGTCACCCAACACTGGAAAGTCCATTGTCATATATTTAGGCCCCGGCACCCAGGCAGAGAAGAGAGGTCCCATAACAGAGATTCAGGCTTCATGTCAGTAGAGAATCAGTCTTCATGTCATAGCAGAGAATCATGCTTCACGTCACCCAACATTGGAACAGTCCCTTGTCATATATTTAGGCCCCGGCAGCCAGACAGAGGAGAGAGGTCCCATAACAGAGATTCTGGCTTCATGTCAGCGACTCAGCAGAGAATCAGTCTTCATGTCATAGCAGAGAATCAGGCTTTACGTCACCCAACACTGGAAAGTCCATTGTCATATATTTAGGCCCCGGCACCCAGGCAGAGAAGAGAGGTCCCATAACAGAGATTCAGGCTTCATGTCAGCAGAGAATCAGTCTTCATGTCATAGCAGAGAATCATGCTTCACGTCACCCACCACTGGAACAGTCCATTGTCAGATATTTAGGCCCCGGCACCCAGGCAGAGGAGAGAGGTCCCATAACAGAGATTCAGGCTTCATGTCAGCAGAGAATCAGTCTTCATGTCATAGCAGAGAATCAGGCTTCACGTCACCCACCACTGTAACAGTCCATTGTCAGATATTTAGGCCCCGGCACCCAGGCAGAGGAGAGAGGTCCCATAACAGAGAATCTGGCATCGTGTCAGCACAGAATCAGTCTTCATGTCATAGCAGAGAATCAGGCTTCACGTCACCCACCACTGTAACAGTCCATTGTCAGATATTTAGGCCCCGGCACCCAGGCAGAGGAGAGAGGTCCAATAGCAGAGAATCTGGCTTCATGTCAGCAGAGAATCTGGCTTCATGTCATAGCAGAGAATCAGGCTTCACGTCACCCAACACTGGAACAGTCCATTGTCAGATATTTAGGCCCCGACACCCAGGCAGAGGAGAGAGGTTCCATAACAGAGATTCAGGCTTCATGTCAGCAGAGAATCAGTCTTCATGTCATAGCAGAGAATCATGCTTCACGTCACCCAACATTGGAACAGTCCATTGTCAGATATTTAGGCCCCGGCAGCCAGACAGAGGAGAGAGGTCCCATAACAGAGATTCTGGCTTCATGTCAGCGACTCAGCAGAGAATCAGTCTTCATGTCATAGCAGAGAATCATGCTTCACGTCACCCACCACTGGAACAGTCCATTGTCAGATATTTAGGCCCAAGCACCCAGGCAGAGGAGAGAGGTCCCATAGCAGAGAATCTGGCTTCATGTCAGCAGAGAATCAGTCTTCATGTCATAGCAGAGAATCAGGCCTCACGTCACCCAACATTGGAACAGTCCATTGTCAGATATTTAGGCCCCGGCACCCAGGCAGAGGAGAGAGGTCCCATAACAGAGATTCAGGCTTCATGTCAGCAGAGAATCAGTTTTCATGTTATAGCAGAGAATCATGCTTCACGTCACCCAACATTGGAGCAGTCCATTGTCAGATATTTAGGCCCAGGCACCCAGGCAGAGGAGAGAGGTCCCATAACCGAGATTCTGGCTTCATGTCAGCGACTCAGCAAAGAATCAGTCTTCATCTCATAGCAGAGAATCAGGCTTCACGTCACCCAACACTGGAAAGTCCATTGTCATATATTTAGGCCCCGGCACCCAGGCAGAGAAGAGAGGTCCCATAACAGAGATTCAGGCTTCATGTCAGTAGAGAATCAGTCTTCATGTCATAACAGAGAATCATGCTTCACGTCACCCAACATTGGAACAGTCCATTGTCATATATTTAGGCCCCGGCAGCCAGACAGAGGAGAGAAGTCCCATAACAGAGATTCTGGCTTCATGTCAGCGACTCAGCAGAGAATCAGTCTTCATGTCATAGCAGAGAATCAGGCTTTACGTCACCCAACACTGGAAAGTCCATTGTCATATATAATTAGGCCCCGGCACCCAGGCAGAGAAGAGAGGTCCCATAACAGAGATTCAGGCTTCATGTCAGCAGAGAATCAGTCTTCATGTCATAGCAGAGAATCATGCTTCACGTCACCCACCACTGGAACAGTCCATTGTCAGATATTTAGGCCCAAGCACCCAGGCAGAGGAGAGAGGTCCCATAGCAGAGAATCTGGCTTCATGTCAGCAGAGAATCAGTCTTCATGTCATAGCAGAGAATCAGGCCTCACGTCACCCAACATTGGAACAGTCCATTGTCAGATATTTAGGCCCCGGCACCCAGGCAGAGGAGAGAGGTCCCATAACAGAGATTCAGGCTTCATGTCAGCAGAGAATCAGTTTTCATGTTATAGCAGAGAATCATGCTTCACGTCAACCAACATTGGAACAGTCCATTGTCAGATATTTAGGCCCAGGCACCCAGGCAGAGGAGAGAGGTCCCATAACCGAGATTCTGGCTTCATGTCAGCGACTCAGCAAAGAATCAGTCTTCATCTCATAGCAGAGAATCAGGCTTCACGTCACCCAACACTGGAAAGTCCATTGTCATATATTTAGACCCCGGCACCCAGGCAGAGAAGAGAGGTCCCATAACAGAGATTCAGGCTTCATGTCAGTAGAGAATCAGTCTTCATGTCATAGCAGAGAATCATGCTTCACGTCACCCAACATTGGAACAGTCCCTTGTCATATATTTAGGCCCCGGCAGCCAGACAGAGGAGAGAGGTCCCATAACAGAGATTCTGGCTTCATGTCAGCGACTCAGCAGAGAATCAGTCTTCATGTCATAGCAGAGAATCAGGCTTTACGTCACCCAACACTGGAAAGTCCATTGTCATATATTTAGGCCCCGGCACCCAGGCAGAGAAGAGAGGTCCCATAACAGAGATTCAGGCTTCATGTCAGCAGAGAATCAGTCTTCATGTCATAGCAGAGAATCATGCTTCACGTCACCCACCACTGGAACAGTCCATTGTCAGATATTTAGGCCCCGGCACCCAGGCAGAGGAGAGAGGTCCCATAACAGAGATTCAGGCTTCATGTCAGCAGAGAATCAGTCTTCATGTCATAGCAGAGAATCAGGCTTCACGTCACCCACCACTGTAACAGTCCATTGTCAGATATTTAGGCCCCGGCACCCAGGTAGAGGAGAGAGGTCCCATAACAGAGAATCTGGCATCGTGTCAGCACAGAATCAGTCTTCATGTCATAGCAGAGAATCAGGCTTCACGTCACCCACCACTGTAACAGTCCATTGTCAGATATTTAGGCCCCGGCACCCAGGCAGAGGAGAGAGGTCCAATAGCAGAGAATCTGGCTTCATGTCAGCAGAGAATCTGGCTTCATGTCATAGCAGAGAATCAGGCTTCACGTCACCCAACACTGGAACAGTCCATTGTCAGATATTTAGGCCCCGACACCCAGGCAGAGGAGAGAGGTTCTATAACAGAGATTCAGGCTTCATGTCAGCAGAGAATCAGTCTTCATGTCATAGCAGAGAATCATGCTTCACGTCACCCAACATTGGAACAGTCCATTGTCAGATATTTAGGCCCCGGCAGCCAGACAGAGGAGAGAGGTCCCATAACAGAGATTCTGGCTTCATGTCAGCGACTCAGCAGAGAATCAGTCTTCATGTCATAGCAGAGAATCATGCTTCACGTCACCCACCACTGGAACAGTCCATTGTCAGATATTTAGGCCCCGGCACCCAGGCAGAGGAGAGATGTCCCATAACAGAGATTCAGGCTTCATGTCAGCAGAGAATCAATTTTCATGTTATAGCAGAGAATCATGCTTCACGTCACCCAACATTGGAGCAGTCCATTGTCAGATATTTAGGCCCAGGCACCCAGGCAGAGGAGAGAGGTCCCATAGCAGAGAATCTGGCTTCATGTCAGCAGAGAATCAGTCTTCATGTCATAGCAGAGAATCAGGCCTCACGTCACCCAACATTGGAACAGTCCATTGTCAGATATTTAGGCCCCGGCACCCAGGCAGAGGAGAGATGTCCCATAACAGAGATTCAGGCTTCATGTCAGCAGAGAATCAATTTTCATGTTATAGCAGAGAATCATGCTTCACGTCACCCAACATTGGAGCAGTCCATTGTCAGATATTTAGGCCCAGGCACCCAGGCAGAGGAGAGAGGTCCCATAACCGAGATTCTGGCTTCATGTCAGCGACTCAGCAAAGAATCAGTCTTCATCTCATAGCAGAGAATCAGGCTTCACGTCACCCAACACTGGAAAGTCCATTGTCATATATTTAGGCCCCGGCACCCAGGCAGAGAAGAGAGGTCCCATAACAGAGATTCAGGCTTCATGTCAGTAGAGAATCAGTCTTCATGTCATAGCAGAGAATCATGCTTCACGTCACCCAACATTGGAACAGTCCATTGTCATATATTTAGGCCCCGGCAGCCAGACAGAGGAGAGAGGTCCCATAACAGAGATTCTGGCTTCATGTCAGCGACTCAGCAGAGAATCAGTCTTCATGTCATAGCAGAGAATCAGGCTTTACGTCACCCAACACTGGAAAGTCCATTGTCATATATTTAGGCCCCGGCACCCAGGCAGAGAAGAGAGGTCCCATAACAGAGATTCAGGCTTCATGTCAGCAGAGAATCAGTCTTCATGTCATAGCAGAGAATCATGCTTCACGTCACCCACCACTGGAACAGTCCATTGTCAGATATTTAGGCCCAAGCACCCAGGCAGAGGAGAGAGGTCCCATAGCAGAGAATCTGGCTTCATGTCAGCAGAGAATTAGTCTTCATGTCATAGCAGAGAATCAGGCCTCACGTCACCCAACATTGGAACAGTCCATTGTCAGATATTTAGGCCCCGGCACCCAGGCAGAGGAGAGAGGTCCCATAACAGAGATTCAGGCTTCATGTCAGCAGAGAATCAGTTTTCATGTTATAGCAGAGAATCATGCTTCACGTCACCCAACATTGGAACAGTCCATTGTCAGATATTTAGGCCCAGGCACCCAGGCAGAGGAGAGAGGTCCCATAACCGAGATTCTGGCTTCATGTCAGCGACTCAGCAAAGAATCAGTCTTCATCTCATAGCAGAGAATCAGGCTTCACGTCACCCAACACTGGAAAGTCCATTGTCATATATTTAGGCCCCGGCACCCAGGCAGAGAAGAGAGGTCCCATAACAGAGATTCAGGCTTCATGTCAGTAGAGAATCAGTCTTCATGTCCTAGCAGAGAATCATGCTTCACGTCACCCAACATTGGAACAGTCCCTTGTCATATATTTAGGCCCGGCAGCCAGACAGAGGAGAGAGGTCCCATAACAGAGATTCTGGCTTCATGTCAGCGACTCTGCAGAGAATCAGTCTTCATGTCATAGCAGAGAATCAGGCTTTACGTCACCCAACACTGGAAAGTCCATTGTCATATATTTAGGCCCCGGCACCCAGGCAGAGAAGAGAGGTCCCATAACAGAGATTCAGGCTTCATGTCAGCAGAGAATCAGTCTTCATGTCATAGCAGAGAATCATGCTTCACGTCACCCACCACTGGAACAGTCCATTGTCAGATATTTAGGCCCAGGCACCCAGGCAGAGGAGAGAGGTCCCATAGCAGAGAATCTGGCTTCATGTCAGCAGAGAATTAGTCTTCATGTCATAGCAGAGAATCAGGCTTCACGTCACCCAACATTGGAACAGTCCATTGTCAGATATTTAGGCCCCGGCACCCAGGCAGAGGAGAGAGGTCCCATAACAGAGATTCAGGCTTCATGTCAGCAGAGAATCAGTCTTCATGTCATAGCAGAGAATCATGCTTCACGTCACCCAACATTGGAACAGTCCATTGTCATATATTTAGGCCCCGGCAGCCAAACAGAGGAGAGAGGTCCCATAACCGAGATTCTGGCTTCATGTCAGCAGAGAATCAGTCTTCATGTCATAGCAGAGAATCAGGCTTCACGTCACCCACCACTGTAACAGTCCATTGTCAGATATTTAGGCCCCGGCACCCAGGCAGAGGAGAGAGGTCCCATAACAGAGAATCTGGCTTCGTGTCAGCACAGAATCTGGCTTCGTGTCATAACAGAGAATCAGGCTTCACGTCACCCACCACTGTAACAGTCCATTGTCAGATATTTAGGCCCCAGCACCCAGGCAGAGGAGAGAGGTCCCATAGCAGAGAATCTGGCTTTATGTCAGCAGAGAATCAGTCTTCATGTCATAGCAGAGAATCAGGCTTCACATCACCCAACACTGGAACAGTCCATTGTCAGATATTTAGGCCCCGGCACCCAGGCAGAGGAGAGAGGTCCCATAACAGAGATTCAGGCTTCATGTCAGCAGAGAATCAGTCTTCATGTCATAGCAGAGAATCATGCTTCACGTCACCCAACATTGGAACAGTCCATTGTCATATATTTAGGCCCCGGCAGCCAGACAGAGGAGAGAGGTCCCATAACAGAGATTCTGGCTTCATGTCAGCGACTCAGCAGAGAATCAGTCTTCATGTCATAGCAGAGAATCAGGCTTTACGTCACCCAACACTGGAAAGTCCATTGTCATATATTTAGGCCCCGGCACCCAGGCAGAGGAGAGAGGTCCCATAACAGAGATTCAGGCTTCATGTCAGCAGAGAATCAGTCTTCACGTCATAGCAGAGAATCATGCTTCACGTCACCCACCACTGGAACAGTCCATTGTCAGATATTTAGGCCCAGGCACCCAGGCAGAGGAGAGAGGTCCCATAACAGAGATTCAGGCTTCATGTCAGCAGAGAATCAGACTTCATGTCATAGCAGAGAATCAGGCTTCACGTCACCCACCACTGTAACAGTCCATTGTCAGATATTTAGGCCCCGGCACCCAGGCAGAGGAGAGAGGTCCCATAACAGAGAATCTGGCTTCGTGTCAGCACAGAATCTGGCTTCGTGTCAGCACAGAATCTGGCTTCGTGTCATAGCAGAGAATCAGGCTTCACGTCACCCACCACTGTAACAGTCCATTGTCAGATATTTAGGCCCCGGCACCCAGGCAGAGGAGAGAGGTCCCATAGCAGAGAATCTGGCTTCATGTCAGCAGAGAATCAGTCTTCATGTCATAGCAGAGAATCAGGCTTCACGTCACCCACCACTGGAACAGTCCATTGTCAGATATTTAGGCCCCGGCACCCAGGCAGAGGAGAGAGGTCCCATAACAGAGATTCAGGCTTCATGTCAGCAGAGAATCAGTCTTCATGTCATAGCAGAGAATCATGCTTCACGTCACTCAACATTGGAACAGTCCATTGTCATATATTTAGGCCCCGGCAGCCAGACAGAGGAGAGAGGTCCCATAACAGAGATTCTGGCTTCATGTCAGCGACTCAGCAGAGAATCAGTCTTCATGTAATAGCAGAGAATCATGCTTCACGTCACCCAACACTGGAACAGGCCACTGTCCAGACAGACAGAGGAGAGGTTCATTCAACTTTGGGTTGCCACGCAATATAATGGTAAAATGAAAATAAAAATAGGATTGAATGAGAAAGTGCCCTGGAGTACAATAATATATGGTTAACTCCTTAGGGACTCATGCTGTACCGGGACGGCATGTTTCCCGAGTCCTTAAGGACCCATGACGTACCGGTACGTCATGTGTTGTTCCGATCACTGCCGCCCGGGCGGCTGTGATCGGAACAAGGTGCCTGCTCAAATCATTGAGCAGGCACCTCGGCTAAATGCGCGGGGGGGTCTTGTGACCCCCCCATGTCCGCGATCGCAACAAACCGCAGGTCAATTCAGACCTGCGGTTTGTTGCGATTTCTGCAGTTTCTGATTCCCGCGGTCCCTGACCGCGGCGATCAGAAACTTTAGTGTGGCAAAAATATATATATGTCACCCCTTCCTGCACCTCTGAATGATTTTAGCCCAGTGGGAGGTGCAGGGGGGGTTGCGGGCGGTGCGGGAGGCAGGATCGCGATCCCTTGCCCGCCTCCCCTTGAATAATCGTTGGTGGCCAGTGGGTATACCAGGGTGCCAGCACATTGCTGACACCCTGGTATAAATGGCTGACATTTTAACCCTTTCCATACAGCGGTCCATATGGTCCTTTTTTTCAGTTTTATGAACGTCAGCTTGTCCACATTGACTGTAGACAGGCGGCTGCGTTTGTCTGTAATGACGCCCCCTGCCGTGCTGAATACACGTTTAGACAAAACGCTGGCCGCCGGGCAGGCCAGCACCTCCAAGTCATAAAAGGCTAGCTCTGGCCACGTGGACAATTTGGAGACCCAGAAGTTGAATGGGGCCGAACCATCAGTCAGTACGTGAAGGGGTGTGCACACGTACTGTTCCACCATGTTAGTGAAATGTTGCCTCCTGCTAACATGTTCCATATCAGGTGGTGGTGCAGTTAGCTGTGGCGTGGTGACAAAACTTTTCCACATCTCTGCCATGCTAACCCTGTCCTTAGAGGAGCTGGCCGTGACACAGCTGCGTTGGCAACCTCTTGCTTCTCCTCTGCCTTCGCCTTGGGCTTCCACTTGTTCCCCTGTGACATTTGGGAATGCTCTCAGTAGCGCGTCTACCAACGTGCGCTTGTACTCGCGCATCTTCCTATCACGCTCCAGTGCAGGAAGTAAGGAGGGCACATTGTCTTTGTAGCGTGGATCCAGCAGGATGGCAACCCAGTAGTCCGCACACGTTAAAATGTGGGCAACTCTGCTGTCGTTGCGCAGGCACTGCAGCATGTAGACGCTCATGTGTGCCAGGCTGCCCAGAAGTAAGGACAAGCTGTCCTCTGTGGGAGGCGTATCGTCATTGTCCTGCGTTTCCCCCCAGCCACGCACCAGTGATGGGCACGAGCTGCGTTGGGTGTCACCCCGCTGTGAACATGCTTCATCCTCATCCTCCTCCACCTCCTCCTCGTCCTCCTCGTCCTCCAGTAGTGGGCCCTGTCTGGCCACATTTGTACCTGGCCTCTGCTGTTGCAAAAAAACCTCCCTCTGAGTCACTTCGAAGAGACTGGCCTGAAAGTGCTAAAAATGACCCCTCTTCCTCCTCCTCCTCCTCCTCCTGGGCCACCTCCTCTTCCATCATCGCCCTAAGTGTTTTCTCAAGGAGACATAGAAGTGGTATTGTAACGCTGATAACGGCGTCATCGCCACTGGCCATGTTGGTGGAGTACTCGAAACAGCGCAACAGGGCACACAGGTCTCGCATGGAGGCCCAGTCATTGGTGGTGAAGTGGTGCTGTTCCGCAGTGCGACTGACCTGTGCGTGCTGCAGCTGAAACTCCACTATGGCCTGCTGCTGCTCGCACAGTCTGTCCAGCATGTGCAAGGTGGAGTTCCACCTGGTGGGCACGTCGCATATGAGGCGGTGAGCGGGAAGGCCGAAGTTACGCTGTAGCGCAGACAGGCGAGCAGCGGCAGGATGTGAACGCCGGAAGCGCGAACAGACGGCCCGCACTTTATGCAGCAGCTCTGACATGTCGGGGTAGTTGTGAATGAACTTCTGCACCACCAAATTCAGCACATGCGCCAGGCAAGGGATGTGCGTCAAACCGGCTAGTCCCAGAGCTGCAACGAGATTTCGCCCATTATCGCACACCACCAGGCCGGGCTTGAGGCTCACCGGCAGCAACCACTCGTCGGTCTGTTGTTCTATACCCCGCCACAACTCCTGTGCGGTGTGGGGCCTGTCCCCCAAACATATGAGTTTCAGAATGGCCTGCTGACGTTTACCCCGGGCTGTGCTGAAGTTGGTGGTGAAGGTGTGTGGCTGACTGGATGAGCAGGTGGAAGAAGAGGAGGAGGAAGCCGAGTAGGAGGAGGAGGCAACAGGAGGCAAAGAATGTTGCCCTGCGATCCTTGGCGGCGGAAGGACGTGCGCCAAACAGCTCTCCGCCTGGGGCCCAGCCGCCACTACATTTACCCAGTGTGCAGTTAGGGAGATATAGCGTCCCTGGCCGTGCTTACTGGTCCACGTATCTGTGGTTAGGTGGACCTTGCCACAGATGGCGTTGCGCAGTGCACACTTGATTTTATCGGATACTTGGTTGTGCAGGGAAGGCACGGCTCTCTTGGAGAAGTAGTGGCGGCTGGCAACAACATACTGTGGGACAGCAAGCGACATGAGCTGTTTGAAGCTGTCTGTGTCCACCAGCCTAAATGACAGCATTTCATAGGCCAGTAGTTTAGAAATGCTGGCATTCAGGGCCAGGGATCGAGGGTGGCTAGGTGGGAATTTACGCTTTCTATCAAATGTTTGTGAGATGGAGAGCTGAACGCTGGCGTGTGACATGGTTGAGACGCTTGGTGACGGAGGTGGTGGTGTTGGTGGTACATCCCCTGTTTGCTGGGCGGCAGGTGCCAACGTTCCTCCAGAGGCGGAGGAAGAGGCCGAGGCGGCAGCAGCAGAAGAGGTAGCAGGGGGAGCCTGCGTGACTTTCTTGTTTTTAAGGTGTTTACTCCACTGCAGTTCATGCTTTGCATGCAGGTGCCTGGTCATGCAGGTTGTGCTAAGGTTCAGAACGTTAATGCCTCGCTTCAGGCTCTGATAGCACAGCGTGCAAACCACTCGGGTCTTGTCGTCAGCACATTGTTTGAAGAAGTGCCATGCCAGGGAACTCCTTGAAGCTGCCTTTGGGGTGCTCGGTCCCAGATGGCGGCGGTCAGTAGCAGGCGGAGTCTCTTGGCGGCGGGTGTTCTGCTTTTGCCCACTGCTCCCTCTTTTGCTACGCTGTTGGCTCGGTCTCACCACTGCCTCTTCCTCCGAACTGTGAAAGTCAGTGGCACGACCTTCATTCCATGTGGGGTCTAGGACCTCATCGTCCCCTGCATCGTCTTCCACCCAGTCTTGATCCCTGACCTCCTGTTCAGTCTGCACACTGCAGAAAGACGCAGCAGTTGGCACCTGTGTTTCGTCATCATCAGAGACGTGCTGAGGTGGTATTCCCATGTCCTCATCATCAGGAAACATAAGTGGTTGTGCGTCAGTGCATTCTATGTCTTCCACCGCTGGGGAAGGGCTAGGTGGATGCCCTTGGGAAACCCTGCCAGCAGAGTCTTCAAACAGCATAAGAGACTGCTGCATAACTTGAGGCTCAGACAGTTTCCCTGGTATGCATGGGGGTGATGTGACAGACTGATGGGCTTGGTTTTCAGGCGCCATCTGTGCGCTTTCTGCAGAAGACTGGGTGGGAGATAATGTGAACGTGCTGGATCCACTGTCGGCCACCCAATTGACTAATGCCTGTACCTGCTCAGGCCTTACCATCCTTAGAACGGCATTGGGCCCCACCAAATATCGCTGTAAATTCTGGCGGCTACTGGGACCTGAGGTAGTTGGTACACTAGGACGTGTGGCTGTGGCAGAACGGCCACGTCCTCTCCCAGCATTTGAGGGTCCTCTAACACCGCGTCCGCGTCCCTTACTAGATGTTTTCCTCATTGTTACCGTTCACCACAATAAGAAAAATATTATTTGGTCCAATGTATTGAATTCAAATTCAGGCCTTTTTTTACAGACACCTAACACTATCTGGCTATCTATTTAGGTACCGTATTACACTAATACAGGCACAGCAGTAATGACAGATTTAGCTGAATATAAATTTGAGGCCTATTATTTAGACGCTGGGTGACAGGTATACGTTTACAGACAGAATTAAACTTGGAAATGCACAGTAGCGTGTGTGTGAGAATGACCCTATCAGCACCTTGAATCTAATATACCCTTTTAGGGATAGATTTAAAGTAGGCCTGATACAGCAGAAACCACTAATTTAGGAAATTGCTAAGTTGGGAATTGTATTTCAACCCAGAACAAAAACTGTGCTTTGACGGACACAAAATAACTTGACCAGCTACAGCAATAACCACAGATTTAGCTGAATATAATTTTGAGGCCTATTATTTAGGCACTGGGTGACAGGTATACGTTTACGGACAGACTTAGACTTGGATATGCACAGTAGCATGTGTGTGAAGTTATTGAGAATGACCCTATCAGCACCTTGAATCTAATATAACCTTTTAGGGATAGATTTAAAGTAGGCCTGATACAGCAGAAACCACTAATTTAGGAAATTGCTAAGCTGGGAATTGTATTTCAACCCAGAACAAAAATATATCCTTTGCCAGACAGCAGACAGTATTACAATTGGCTGGCCACATCTGAAACACCAGATTTAGGGTACTGCTATTTTGGCAATTGTATTTCACCCCTCAATAAAATAGCAAGCACAGACAAACCCTTAATGTAGGATATAGCAAATAAAAAAAAAAAAACACTATTGATGGTTAAATGGACTTGGTGGCAGCTTGCCCCTGATGTAGGATATAGCCAAAAAATAACCACACTATTGATGGTTAAATGGACTTGGTGACAGCTTGGCCCTGATGTAGGATATGGCAAAAAAAATAACCACACTATTGACGGTTAAATGGACTTGGTGATAGCTTGCCCCTGATGTAGGATATAGCAAAAAACTAACCACACTATTGATGGTTAAATGGACTTGGTGGCAGCTTGTCCTTATGTAGGATATAGCCAAAAAATAACCACACTATTGATGGTTAAATGGACTTGGTGGCAGCTTGCCCCTGATGTAGGATATAGCCAAAAAATAACCACACTATTGATGGTTAAATGGACTTGGTGACAGCTTGCCGCTTATGTAGGATATAGCAAAAAAAATAACCACACTATTGATGGTTAAATGGACTTGGTGACAGCTTGCCCTGATGTAGGATATAGCAAAAAAACTAACCACACTATTGTTTTTTAAATGGACTTGGTGACAGCTTGCCCCTGATGTAGGATATAGCAAAAAGATAACCACACTATTGATGGTTAAATTGACTTTGTGGCAACTTGCCCCTGATGTAGGATATAGCCAAAAAATAACCACTCTATTGAAGGTTAAATGGACTTGGTGGTAGCTTGCCCCTGATGTAGGATATAGCCAAAAAATAACCACACTATTGATGGTTAAATGGACTTGGTGACAGCTTGGCCCTGATGTAGAATATAGAAAAAAAAATAACCACACTATTGATGGTTAAATGCACTTGGTGGCAGCTTGCCCCTGATGTAGGATATAGCTAAAAAATAACCACACTATTGATGGTTAAATGGTCTTGGTGACAGCTTGACCCTGATGTAGGATATAGCAAAAAAATAACCACACTATTGATGGTTAAATGGACTTAGTGGCAGCTTGCCCCTGATGTACGATATAGCAAAAAAATAACCACACTATTGATGGTTAAATGGACTTGGTGACAGCTTGCCCCTGATGTAGGATATAGCAAAAAATAACCACACTATTGATGGTTAAATAGACTTGGTGGCAGCTTGCCCTGATGTAGGATATAGCGAAAAAATAACCAGACTATTGAGGTTTAAATGGACTTGGTGGCAGCTTGCCCCTAATGTAGGATATAGACAAAAAATAACCACACTATTGATGGTTAAATGGACTTGGTGACAGCTTGGCCCTGATGTAGGATATAGCAAAAAAATAACCACACTATTGATGGTTAAATGGACTTGGTGGCAGCTTGCCCCTGATGTAGGATATAGCCAAAAAATAACCACACTATTGATGGTTAAATGGACTTGGTGGCAGCTTGCCCCTGATGTAGGATATAGCCAAAAAATAACCACACTATTGATTTTTAAATGGAATTGGTGACAGCTTGCCCCTGATCTAGGATATAGCAAAAAGATAACCACACTATTGATGGTTAAATGGACTTGGTGACAGCTTGCCCTGATGTAGGATATAGCAAAGAAATAACCTCACTATTGATGGTTAAATGGACTTGGTGGCAGCTTGCCCTGATGTAGGATATAGCCAAAAAATAACCACACTATTGATGGTTAAATGGACTTGGTGACAGCTTGGCCCTGATGTAGGATATAGCAAAAAAATAACCAGACTATTGAGGTTTAAATGGACTTGGTGGCAGCTTGCCCCTAATGTAGGATATAGACAAAAAATAACCACACTATTTATGGTTAAATGGATATGGTGACAGCTTGCCCCTGATGTAGGATATAGCAAAAAAATAAAAAAACAACACTATTGATGGTTAAATGGAATTGGTGGCAGCTTGCCCTGATGTAGGATATAGCCAAAAAATAACCACACTATTGATGGTTAAATGGACTTGGTAACAGCTTGCCCCTGATGTAGGATATAGCAAAAAAATAACCACACTATTGATGGTTAAATGGACTTGGTGGCAGCTTGCCCTGATGTAGGATATAGCCAAAGAATAACCACACTATTGATGGTTAAATGGACTTGGTGACAGCTTGCCCCTGATGTAGGATATAGCAAAAAGATAACCACACTATTGATGGTTAAATGGACTTGGTGGCAGCTTGCCCTGATGTAGGATATAGCCAAAAAATAACCACACTATTGATGGTTAAATGGACTTGGTGACAGCTTGCCCCTGATGTAGGATATAGCAAAAAAAAATAACCACACAATTGATGGTTAAATGGACTTGGTGACAGCTTGCCCTTGATGTAGGATATAGCAAAAATATAACCACACTATTGATGGTTAAATGGACTTGGTGACAGCTTGGCCCTGATGTAGGATATAGCAAAAAAATAACCAGACTATTGAGGTTTAAATGGACTTGGTGGCAGCTTGCCCCTAATGTAGGATATAGATAAAAAATAACCACACTATTGATGGTTAAATGGACTTGGTGACAGCTTGCCCCTGATGTAGGATATAGCAAAAAAAAAAACAACACTATTGATGGTTAAATGGACTTGGTGGCAGCTTGCCCTGATGTAGGATATAGCCAAAAAATAACCACACTATTGATGGTTAAATGGACTTGGTGACAGCTTGCCCCTGATGTAGGATATAGCAAAAAAATAACCACACTATTGATGGTTAAATGGACTTGGTGGCAGCTTGCCCTGATATAGGATATAGCCAAAAAATAACCACACTATTGATGGTTAAATGGACTTGGTGACAGCTTGCCCCTGATGTAGGATATAGCAAAAAGATAACCACACTATTGATGGTTAAATGGACTTGGTGACAGCTTGGCCCTGATGGAGGATATAGCAAAAAAATAACCACACTATTGATGGTTAAATGGACTTGGTGGCAGCTTGCCCCTGATGTAGGATATAGCCAAAAAATAACCACACTATTGATGGTTAAATGGACTTGGTGGCAGCTTGCCCCTGATGTAGGATATAGCCAAAAAATAACCACACTATTGATTTTTAAATGGAATTGGTGACAGCTTGCCCCTGATGTAGGATATAGCAAAAAGATAACCACACTATTGATGGTTAAATGGACTTGGTGACAGCTTGCCCTGATGTAGGATATAGCAAAAAAATAACCACACTATTGATGGTTAAATGGACTTGGTGGCAGCTTGCCCTGATGTAGGATATAGCCAAAAAATAACCACACTATTGATGGTTAAATGGACTTGGTGACAGCTTGCCCCTGATGTAGTATATAGCAAAAAAAAAAAAAAAAAACACACGATTGATGGTTAAATGGACTTGGTGACAGCTTGCCCTTGATGTAGGATATAGCAAAAAAATAACCACACTATTGATGGTTAAATGGACTTGGTGACAGCTTGGCCCTGATGTAGGATATAGCAAAAAAATAACCAGACTATTGAGGTTTAAATGGACTTGGTGGCAGCTTGCCCCTAATGTAGGATATAGACAAAAAATAACCACACTATTTATGGTTAAATGGATATGGTGACAGCTTGCCCCTGATGTAGGATATAGCAAAAAAATAAAAAAAACACACTATTGATGGTTAAATGGAATTGGTGGCAGCTTGCCCTGATGTAGGATATAGCAAAAAGATAACCACACTATTGATGGTTAAATGGACTTGGTGGCAGCTTGCCCTGATGTAGGATATAGCCAAAAAATAACCACACTATTGATGGTTAAATGGACTTGGTGACAGCTTGCCCCTGATGTAGGATATAGCAAAAAGATTACCACATTATTGATGGTTAAATGGACTTGGTGGCAGCGTGCCCCTGATGTAGGATATAGCCAAAAAAATAACCACACTATTGATGGTTAAATGGACTTGGTGACAGCTTGCCCCTGATGTAGGATATAGCAAAAAAAAATAACCACACAATTGATGGTTAAATGGACTTGGTGACAGCTTGCCCTTGATGTAGGATATAGCAAAAATATAACCACACTATTGATGGTTAAATGGACTTGGTGACAGCTTGGCCCTGATGTAGGATATAGCAAAAAAATAACCAGACTATTGAGGTTTAAATGGACTTGGTGGCAGCTTGCCCCTAATGTAGGATATAGATAAAAAATAACCACACTATTGATGGTTAAATGGACTTGGTGACAGCTTGCCCCTGATGTAGGATATAGCAAAAAAAAAAAAACAACACTATTGATGGTTAAATGGACTTGGTGGCAGCTTGCCCTGATGTAGGATATAGCCAAAAAATAACCACACTATTGATGGTTAAATGGACTTGGTGACAGCTTGCCCCTGATGTAGGATATAGCAAAAAAATAACCACACTATTGATGGTTAAATGGACTTGGTGGCAGCTTGCCCTGATATAGGATATAGCCAAAAAATAACCACACTATTGATGGTTAAATGGACTTGGTGACAGCTTGCCCCTGATGTAGGATATAGCAAAAAGATAACCACACTATTGATGGTTAAATGGACTTGGTGACAGCTTGCCCCTAATGTAGGATATAGACAAAAAATAACCACACTATTGATGGTTAAATGGACTTGGTGACAGCTTGGCCCTGATGTAGGATATAGCAAAAAAATAACCACACTATTGATGGTTAAATGGACTTGGTGGCAGCTTGCCCCTGATGTAGGATATAGCCAAAAAATAACCACACTATTGATGGTTAAATGGACTTGGTGGCAGCTTGCCCCTGATGTAGGATATAGCCAAAAAATAACCACACTATTGATTTTTAAATGGAATTGGTGACAGCTTGCCCCTGATGTAGGATATAGCAAAAAGATAACCACACTATTGATGGTTAAATGGACTTGGTGACAGCTTGCCCTGATGTAGGATATAGCAAAAAAATAACCACACTATTGATGGTTAAATGGACTTGGTGGCAGCTTGCCCTGATGTAGGATATAGCCAAAAAATAACCACACTATTGATGGTTAAATGGACTTGGTGACAGCTTGCCCCTGATGTAGTATATAGCAAAAAAAAAAAAAAAAAAACACACGATTGATGGTTAAATGGACTTGGTGACAGCTTGCCCTTGATGTAGGATATAGCAAAAAAAATAACCACACTATTGATGGTTAAATGGACTTGGTGACAGCTTGGCCCTGATGTAGGATATAGCAAAAAAATAACCAGACTATTGAGGTTTAAATGGACTTGGTGGCAGCTTGCCCCTAATGTAGGATATAAACAAAAAATAACCACACTATTGATGGTTAAATGGACTTGGTGACAGCTTGCCCCTGATGTAGGATATAGCAAAAAAAAAAAAAAAAAAACACTATTGATGGTTAAATGGACTTGGTGGCAGCTTGCCCTGATGTAGGATATAGCCAAAAAATAACCACACTATTGATGGTTAAATGGACTTGGTGACAGCTTGCCCCTGATGTAGGATATAGCAAAAAAATAACCACACTATTGATGGTTAAATGGACTTGGTGGCAGCTTGCCCTGATGTAGGATATAGCCAAAAAATAACCACACTATTGATGGTTAAATGGACTTGGTGACAGCTTGCCCCTGATGTAGGATATAGCAAAAAGATAACCACACTATTGATGGTTAAATGGACTTGGTGACAGCTTGTTCCTCATGTAGGATATAGCAAAAAAATAACCACACTATTGATGGTTAAATGGACTTGGTGGCAGCGTGCCTTGATGTAGGATATAGCCAAAAAATAACCACACTATTGATGGTTAAATGGACTTGGTGACAGCTTGCCCCTGATGTAGGATATAGCAAAAAAAATAATCACACAATTGATGGTTAAATCGACTTGGTGACAGCTTGCCCCTGATGTAGGATATAGCAAAAAAATAACCACACTATTGATGGTTAAATGGACCTGGTGACAGCTTGGCCCTGATGTAGGATATAGCAAAAAAATAACCAGACTATTGAGGTTTAAATGGACTTGGTGGCAGCTTGCCCCTAATGTAGAATATAGTAAAAAATTACCACACTTTTGATGGTTAAATGGACTTGGTGACAGCTTACCCCTGATATAGGATATAGCAAAAAAAAAAAAAACACACTATTGATGGTTAATTGGACTTGGTGGCAGCTTGCCCTGATGTAGGATATAGCAAAAAAATAACCACACTATTGATGGTTAAATGGACTTGGTGACAGCTTGGCCCTGATGTAGGATATAGCAAAAAAATAACCACACTATTGAGGTTTAAATGGACTTGGTGGCAGCTTGCCCCTGATGTAGGATATAGCAAAAAATAACCACACTTTTGATGGTTAAATGGACTTGGTGACAGCTTACCCCTGATGTAGGATATAGCAAAAAAATAACCACACTATTGATGGTTAAATGGACTTGGTGGCAGCTTGCCCTGATGTAGGATATAGCCAAAAAATAACCACACTATTGATGGTTAAATGGACTTGGTGACAGCTTGGCCCTGATGTAGGATATAGCAAAAAAAATAACCAGACTATTGAGGTTTAAATGGACTTGGTGACAGCTTGCCCCTGATGTAGGATATAACAAAAAAATAACCACACTATTGATGGTTAAATGGACTTGGTGGCAGCTTGCCCTGATGTAGGATATAGCCAAAAAATAACCACACTATTGATGGTTAAATGGACTTGGTGACAGCTTGGCCCTGATGTAGGATATAGCAAAAAAATAACCAGACTATTGAGGTTTAAATGGACTTGGTGGCAGCTTGCCCCTAATGTAGGATATAGACAAAAAATAACCACACTATTTATGGTTAAATGGATATGGTGACAGCTTGCCCCTGATGTAGGATATAGCAAAAAAATAAAAAAAACACACTATTGATGGTTAAATGGAATTGGTGGCAGCTTGCCCTGATGTAGGATATAGCCAAAAAATAACCACACTATTGATGGTTAAATGGACTTGGTAACAGCTTGCCCCTGATGTAGGATATAGCAAAAAAATAACCACACTATTGATGGTTAAATGGACTTGGTGGCAGCTTGCCCTGATGTAGGATATAGCCAAAAAATAACCACACTATTGATGGTTAAATGGACTTGGTGACAGCTTGCCCCTGATGTAGGATATAGCAAAAAGATTACCACATTATTGATGGTTAAATGGACTTGGTGGCAGCGTGCCCCTGATGTAGGATATAGCCAAAAAATAACCACACTATTGATGGTTAAATGGACTTGGTGACAGCTTGCCCCTGATGTAGGATATAGCAAAAAAAAATAACCACACAATTGATGGTTAAATGGACTTGGTGACAGCTTGCCCTTGATGTAGGATATAGCAAAAATATAACCACACTATTGATGGTTAAATGGACTTGGTGACAGCTTGGCCCTGATGTAGGATATAGCAAAAAAATAACCAGACTATTGAGGTTTAAATGGACTTGGTGGCAGCTTGCCCCTAATGTAGGATATAGATAAAAAATAACCACACTATTGATGGTTAAATGGACTTGGTGACAGCTTGCCCCTGATGTAGGATATAGCAAAAAAAAACAACAACACTATTGATGGTTAAATGGACTTGGTGGCAGCTTGCCCTGATGTAGGATATAGCCAAAAAATAACCACACTATTGATGGTTAAATGGACTTGGTGACAGCTTGCCCCTGATGTAGGATATAGCAAAAAAAAAACCACACTATTGATGGTTAAATGGACTTGTTGGCAGCTTGCCCTGATATAGGATATAGCCAAAAAATAACCACACTATTGATGGTTAAATGGACTTGGTGACAGCTTGCCCCTGATGTAGGATATAGCAAAAAGATAACCACACTATTGATGGTTAAATGGACTTGGTGACAGCTTGCCCCTAATGTAGGATATAGACAAAAAATAACCACACTATTGATGGTTAAATGGACTTGGTGACAGCTTGGCCCTGATGTAGGATATAGCAAAAAAATAACCACACTATTGATGGTTAAATGGACTTGGTGGCAGCTTGCCCCTGATGTAGGATATAGCCAAAAAATAACCACACTATTGATGGTTAAATGGACTTGGTGGCAGCTTGCCCCTGATGTAGGATATAGCCAAAAAATAACCACACTATTGATTTTTAAATGGAATTGGTGACAGCTTGCCCCTGATGTAGGATATAGCAAAAAGATAACCACACTATTGATGGTTAAATGGACTTGGTGACAGCTTGCCCTGATGTAGGATATAGCAAAAAAATAACCACACTATTGATGGTTAAATGGACTTGGTGGCAGCTTGCCCTGATGTAGGATATAGCCAAAAAATAACCACACTATTGATGGTTAAATGGACTTGGTGACAGCTTGCCCCTGATGTAGGATATAGCAAAAAAAAAAAAAAAACACACGATTGATGGTTAAATGGACTTGGTGACAGCTTGCCCTTGATGTAGGATATAGCAAAAAAATAACCACACTATTGATGGTTAAATGGACTTGGTGACAGCTTGGCCCTGATGTAGGATATAGCAAAAAAATAACCAGACTATTGAGGTTTAAATGGACTTGGTGGCAGCTTGCCCCTAATGTAGGATATAAACAAAAAATAACCACACTATTGATGGTTAAATGGACTTGGTGACAGCTTGCCCCTGATGTAGGATATAGCAAAAAAAAAAAAAAAAAACACTATTGATGGTTAAATGGACTTGGTGGCAGCTTGCCCTGATGTAGGATATAGCCAAAAAATAACCACACTATTGATGGTTAAATGGACTTGGTGACAGCTTGCCCCTGATGTAGGATATAGCAAAAAAATAACCACACTATTGATGGTTAAATGGACTTGGTGGCAGCTTGCCCTGATGTAGGATATAGCCAAAAAATAACCACACTATTGATGGTTAAATGGACTTGGTGACAGCTTGCCCCTGATGTAGGATATAGCAAAAAGATAACCACACTATTGATGGTTAAATGGACTTGGTGACAGCTTGCCCCTCATGTAGGATATAGCCAAAAAATAACCACACTATTGATGGTTAAATGGACTTGGTGGCAGCGTGCCTTGATGTAGGATATAGCCAAAAAATAACCACACTATTGATGGTTAAATGGACTTGGTGACAGCTTGCCCCTGATGTAGGATATAGCAAAAAAAATAATCACACAATTGATGGTTAAATCAACTTGGTGACAGCTTGCCCCTGATGTAGGATATAGCAAAAAAATAACCACACTATTGATGGTTAAATGGACCTGGTGACAGCTTGGCCCTGATGTAGGATATAGCAAAAAAATAACCACACTATTGAGGTTTAAATGGACTTGGTGGCAGCTTGCCCCTGATGTAGGATATAGCAAAAAATAACCACACTTTTGATGGTTAAATGGACTTGGTGACAGCTTACCCCTGATGTAGGATATAGCAAAAAGATAACCACACTATTGATGGTTAAATGGACTTGGTGACAGCTTGCCCCTAATGTAGGATATAGACAAAAAATAACCACACTATTGATGGTTAAATGGACTTGGTGACAGCTTGGCCCTGATGTAGGATATAGCAAAAAAATAACCACACTATTGATGGTTAAATGGACTTGGTGGCAGCTTGCCCTGATATAGGATATAGCCAAAAAATAACCACACTATTGATGGTTAAATGGACTTGGTGACAGCTTGCCCCTGATGTAGGATATAGCAAAAAGATAACCACACTATTGATGGTTAAATGGACTTGGTGACAGCTTGCCCCTAATGTAGGATATAGACAAAAAATAACCACACTATTGATGGTTAAATGGACTTGGTGACAGCTTGGCCCTGATGTAGGATATAGCAAAAAAATAACCACACTATTGATGGTTAAATGGACTTGGTGGCAGCTTGCCCCTGATGTAGGATATAGCCAAAAAATAACCACACTATTGATGGTTAAATGGACTTGGTGGCAGCTTGCCCCTGATGTAGGATATAGCCAAAAAATAACCACACTATTGATTTTTAAATGGAATTGGTGACAGCTTGCCCCTGATGTAGGATATAGCAAAAAGATAACCACACTATTGATGGTTAAATGGACTTGGTGACAGCTTGCCCTGATGTAGGATATAGCAAAAAAATAACCACACTATTGATGGTTAAATGGACTTGG
The DNA here is from genome assembly GCF_014858855.1 of Bufo gargarizans. Taxonomy (NCBI): domain Eukaryota; kingdom Metazoa; phylum Chordata; class Amphibia; order Anura; family Bufonidae; genus Bufo; species Bufo gargarizans. The sequence goes on from NW_025334710.1 coordinate 106,575, forward strand.
TGGCAGCTTGCCCTGATGTAGGATATAGCCAAAAAATAACCACACTATTGATGGTTAAATGGACTTGGTGACAGCTTGCCCCTGATGTAGTATATAGCAAAAAAAAAAAAAAAACACACGATTGATGGTTAAATGGACTTGGTGACAGCTTGCCCTTGATGTAGGATATAGCAAAAAAATAACCACACTATTGATGGTTAAATGGACTTGGTGACAGCTTGGCCCTGATGTAGGATATAGCAAAAAAATAACCAGACTATTGAGGTTTAAATGGACTTGGTGGCAGCTTGCCCCTAATGTAGGATATAAACAAAAAATAACCACACTATTGATGGTTAAATGGACTTGGTGACAGCTTGCCCCTGATGTAGGATATAGCAAAAAAAAAAAAAAAAAACACTATTGATGGTTAAATGGACTTGGTGGCAGCTTGCCCTGATGTAGGATATAGCCAAAAAATAACCACACTATTGATGGTTAAATGGACTTGGTGACAGCTTGCCCCTGATGTAGGATATAGCAAAAAAATAACCACACTATTGATGGTTAAATGGACTTGGTGGCAGCTTGCCCTGATGTAGGATATAGCCAAAAAATAACCACACTATTGATGGTTAAATGGACTTGGTGACAGCTTGCCCCTGATGTAGGATATAGCAAAAAGATAACCACACTATTGATGGTTAAATGGACTTGGTGGCAGCGTGCCTTGATGTAGGATATAGCCAAAAAATAACCACACTATTGATGGTTAAATGGACTTGGTGACAGCTTGCCCCTGATGTAGGATATAGCAAAAAAAATAATCACACAATTGATGGTTAAATCAACTTGGTGACAGCTTGCCCCTGATGTAGGATATAGCAAAAAAATAACCACACTATTGATGGTTAAATGGACCTGGTGACAGCTTGGCCCTGATGTAGGATATAGCAAAAAAATAACCACACTATTGAGGTTTAAATGGACTTGGTGGCAGCTTGCCCCTGATGTAGGATATAGCAAAAAATAACCACACTTTTGATGGTTAAATGGACTTGGTGACAGCTTACCCCTGATGTAGGATATAGCAAAAAAATAACCACACTATTGATGGTTAAATGGACTTGGTGGCAGCTTGCCCTGATGTAGGATATAGCCAAAAAATAACCACACTATTGATGGTTAAATGGACTTGGTGACAGCTTGGCCCTGATGTAGGATATAGCAAAAAAAATAACCAGACTATTGAGGTTTAAATGGACTTGGTGACAGCTTGCCCCTGATGTAGGATATAACAAAAAAATAACCACACTATTGATGGTTAAATTGACTTGGTGACAGCTTGCCCCTTATGTAAGATATAGCAAAAAAATAACCACACTATTGATGGTTAAATGGACTTGGGGACAGCTTGCCCCTGATGTAGGATATAGCAAAAAAATAACCACACTATTGTTTTTTAAATGGACTTGGTGACAGCTTGCCCACTGATGTAGAATATAGCAAAACAAATAACCACACTATTGATGGTTAAATTGACTTGGTAGCAACTTGCCCCTGATGTAGGATATAGCCAAAAAATAACCACACTATTGATGGTTAAATGGACTTGGTGGCAGCTTGCCCCTGATGTAGGATATAGCCAAAAAATAACCACACTATTGATGGTTAAATGGACTTGGTGGCAGCTTGCCCCTGATGTAGGATATATCAAAAAAATAACCACACTATTGATGGTAAAATGGACTTGGTAACAGCTTGCCCCTGATGTAGGATATAGCAAAAAAATAACCACACTATTGATGGTTAAATGGACTTGGTGGCAGCTTGTGCTGGCGCACCACAAGACACAAAATGGCCGCCGATCACCCCATAAAAAAGTGACTGAAAAACGCTCTGGGCAGCCTAAAAACAGTGAGCAATTGAATTGCAGCAGTTCAATGACCCACAGCTGTAGATCGATCACTGACTTAAGTGTTTTGGAGGAGTTAATCACTGCCTAATCTCGCCCTAACAACAGTCGCAGATGCAACCTCTCCCTAAACGTGGCACAGCAGAGGCTGGATCACATGCTGCACTGGCCAATCACAGCCATGCCAATAGTAGGCATGGCTGTGATGGCCTCGTGGGGCAAGTAGTATGACGCTTGTTGATTGGCTGCTTTGCAGCCTTTCAAAAAGCGCCAAGAAAACGACGAACACCGAACCCGAACCCGGACTTTTACTAAAATTTTCGGGTTTGGGTCCGTGTCACGGACACCCCAAAATTCGGTACGAACCCGAACTATACAGTTCGGATTCGCTCATCCCTAATCACCACATAAAGTGACAAATGTTAGATTTGCAAAAAATGGCCTGGTCCTTAAAGGGTTTCTACCACCACATTTTGACCTAATTAGCTGTCAGACACTAGTGATCTGCTAGTATCTGCTCTACCTAACCATGCTATTGTAATCCCTTTCTGTGCATCGGTTACCCTAAAAATCATAGTTTTATTGCTATGCTAATGAGCCTCTAGGTGCTATGGGGGTGTCTTTTCAGCACCTAGCGTCTCCATCCACTCACCATTTCTGCCGCCCAGAGCGCTCCAGCCCACCCCTCTCCTCTAGATTGACAGCCCACTCGCGCCTGCGCCTTGTGCTTCTGTATTCGCAGGTGCAGTGACTGTTGGACTGCTCCCTGCGCCATAATCGGTGCAGGCGCAGTGAAGATGCCGGCGCAGGGAGACAGTCACTGCGCCTGCGTTGAATACAGAAGCATACGGTGCAGGCGCGAGAATTCGGCCGAGATTCAGAGAAGTAGTCTGTCAATCTAGAGGAGAGGGGCGGGCTGGAGCGCGCTGGGCGGCAGAAATGGTGAGCCTCTAGGTGCTGAAAAGATGCCCCCATAGCACCTAGAGGCTTATTAGCATAGCAATAAAACTATGTTTTTTAGGGTAACCGCTGCACAGAAAGGGATTACAATAGCATGGTTAGGTAGAGCAGACACTAGCAGATCGCTAGTGTCTGACAGCTAATTAGGTCAAAATGTGGTGGTAGAAACCCTTTAAGGTGAAAAATTGCTGAATTCTGAAGAGGTTAATCTTGACTCCAGAGTGTTTAAGTCACAGAGGATTGTCTAGACCAGAGACACTTGTAGGACTGTGATACTTCTTAAGTTTCAATGGGTTTTCAGCCCATGGATGTAAACAGGAATGTACCATAGGTCCCCATTCACAGACAGCAAACAGGGATATAAAAAAAATTAAAAAAAGTCTATTGGAAAGATACAAAACTTTATACAAAAATTAAGCTTGAGTTACAATAGAGTCTAACCCCTTCAAACCACTAGAAAAGATTGAACTTAATCAGATAACTCACCAATAGTTGTTTCTGTGTATGTAGATGCACACTGAAGTCCTGAATAACAGGTCATGCTGAGCATGGTACCGGAGCATGTCGTTTCATTAGAAATACAATATGTACACAAAAGAGTGTAACCTAAAGAAATGGGACACAGTCAGGACATTAATTATATATTAGTTATTTCCCAGCATATTTTTTCTGATGCAATGTTCGGAGAACAATGTTTAATAGCTTATGTAGCACTATGAACAGGATCAGAAATAAAATCTTACCAGGCATTGAGGGGTTAACATTAAAATAAATGTTAGTTTATGTTATTATTATCATTAGTTTTATTATTTCTTCTTATTATTATTATTAGTATTGTTATTTAATATTATTTTTAAGACTATTATGAACAAATTTATAAAAAGAAAAAAATAATAAAGCAAATATAAAACAAAGGATGATTCAGGTCTTATAATGTTTCTGAAAACTTACTTGTCGCTGCAAGAGCCGAGAGGAGGCTGAGAATTCCGATCAGGGAGCTCATGGCTCAGTTCTTGAAGGCAGGATGTAATGTGAGATGACAATCTCGAGGATCAAGGTTCCTAATTTATTATTTTGAGGGTGGGACTTGAGAAACGAAACAAACATTACCTCTTCTTATGTAACTGTGATTTTGTAATGTTGTGAAACAAATTGTATCAACAATACAAGTGACATAATGGAAGGCAGCATATGTAATCGAAAAATTGTCACAGGTTCAAGTAACTGGTGGGCGATTAGGCCCAACATTGACAGGTAATAGCAAAAATTTGACATAGGTAAGACTCTGATTAAACAGAATATCAAAGATATTAAAGCTTATTTCCTGATATGAAAGGAAGGAGCCGCATGGGGTCATCAGGTTTTACTAATGGAATTTTAACATGTGATCATCTTCAAATGGGTATATATTGAAATAGTTTGTTATACAAATTCTCTATATGTTTTCCATGGTGACCATATTTTCAGAAAAGAAGGTCTAGAATGAGATTTCCAATGGGAGATTTCCTCAAGCCTATATATCTGATCTACCTTATTGATCCAATGATCAATACAGGGGATGTCAGGAGACAGCCAGTGTGTTGGTAGGAGTAGTCTAGCAGCTGCCAGTAAGAGTGAGAAGAGGGATGATTTGTGTGATCCCATACCACCCATTCCCAGGGATATCAGGGCCAGCTCAGGTGAGCAGGGAAGAGATGACTGACAAATCTGGTTGCAAAGTTTAAGTATCTTGTGCCACCAAGGCTTAATTAGGTCGCAAGACCACCAGATGTGCATGAACGTGCCTTTCGATGCGTGACATCTCCAGCAAACATCAGAGGTTGTTGAGCTGTACCTACATGTTTTATCTGGGGTCTTGTACCAACGCATACAAATTTTATAGCTATTCTCTTGTATGCGTATACACCTGGATAATCTGTGAGGAGAAATTAAAAGTTTGGTGATCTCTTGGGGTGACAGACTACCTTGTAAGTCTCTTTCCCAAAGACCCACAATTGCAGATTTGGGAAGGGAGGAGGGTGACTTCAGGTGTTTATATATTCTAGAAATTGTTTTGGATGGATATACCTTACTAATCAGCTTAACATCAAACCAGCTGGATTCCCTTGTTTGGGAGATCTTTTTTGCCCAGAGAAGAGCCTCTGTCCTGAGGAAGTGCTGTAGTATGGGATTGTGAATCTGTGTATCTAGTAACTTGCATATATCAGGGTCAGAGAGAACACAGCCCTCCTTGTCCAGTAGTCGTGAGGAGGCAATCTCTGAAAATCTTAAGGTAATTGGGCAGCTCTCTCTTAGTTCCTTAGGCGCCAAATCAATGATGTCCTTAATAAGCAAAAGGGGGGATGGAAGTGTAGGACCTTCAGGGATGGCTGTGAACCACCTCCAAACCTTTAGGGTGTTGCAAGTGAGAGGATTGGTAATCGAGCCAAGTGGTGGGAGCGGCTTATTAGCCAGCAGGAGGGCCCGAATAGGGGATGGGAGTAACGCATTCTCTAATTTGGGCCAGAATTTGTGGACCGGTTCCCTGATCAAATCTATAGCTCTGGAGAGTTGGATTGCTTTCATATAGGTCTCAGGGTCGGGGAGACCAATACCACCTGTAGCTCTTGACTTAGTTAGCGTGTCAAAAGAGATGCGTGGGCTTTTGCCTTGCCAAATAAACTTGCGAATAGTTTTATTCAAAGAGGCAAAATATGATTTAGGCATTTCAATAGGGAGAACTTGCATCAGGTAGGTGAATTTCGGCATGATCAGGGACATAAAGATGTTCTTTCTACCAAACCACGAGAGATATTGAGAATCTAGGGAGTCCATCTGGGTCTGCATAGATGCTAAGAGGGGCTTGTAATTTAGTCGGAATAGGTCAGATAAATGGGGGGATAGTTTGACCCCTAAATAAGTTAATTGCTGCTTTTGCCAATTAAATGGGGAATTTGCTTGAAGAGAGGAGATGCTAGCAGAAGATAGGCCTATATGGAGCACTTGGGACTTGGAGGGATTAATCTTGAAATTAGAAATAGAACCGAAAAGGCTAAGTGTTGATAGGATCTTGGGCATGGACTTATGTGGGTTGGTGGTGATGATTAATAAGTAGGATGAGCGAACCCGAACTGTACAGTTCAGGTTCGTACCGAATTTTGGGGTGTCCGTGACACGGACCCAAACCCGAACATTTTCGTAAAAGTCCGAGTTCGGTGTTCGGCGCTTTATTGGCGCTTTTTGAAAGGCTGCAAAGCAGCCAATCAACAAGCGTCATACTACTTGCCCCAAGAGGCCGTCACAGCCATGCCTACTATTGGCATGGCTGTGATTGGCCAGTGCAGCATGTGACCCAGCCTCTATATAAGCTTGGGTCACGTAGCGCTGCACGTCACTCTGCTGTTACAAGTGTAGGGAGAGGTTGCAGCTGCGACGTTAGGGCGAGATTAGGCAGTGACTAACTCCTCCAAAATACTTCATTCAGTGATCGATCTACAGCTGTGGATCATTGAACTGCTGCTATTCAATTGCTCACTGTTTTTAAGCTGCCCAGAGAGTTTTTAATTCACTTTTTTCTGGGTTGATCGGTGGCCATTTCGTGTCTTGTGGTGCGCCAGCACAAGCTGCCACCAAGTCCATTTAACCATCAATAGTGTGGTTATTTTTTGGCTGTATCCTACATATGGGGCTTGGCTGTGCTTGCTATTTTATTGAGGGGTGAAATACAATTGCCAAAATAGCAGTACCCTAAATCTGGTGTTTCAGCTGTGGCCAGCCAATTGTAATACTGTCTGCTGTCTGGCAAAGGATATATTTTTGTTCAGGGTTGAAATACAATTCCCAACTTAGCAATTTCCTAAATTAGTGGTTTCTGCTGTATCAGGCCAACTTTAAATCTATCCCTAAAAGGGTATACAAGATTCAAGGTGCAGATAGAGTTATTCTCAATAACTTCACATACACGCTACTGTGCAATTCCAAGTCTAATTCTGTGTGTAAACGTATACCTGTCACCCAGCGCCTAAAAAATAGGCCTCAAATTTATATTCATCCAAATCTGTCATTATTGCTGTAGCTGGTCAAGTTATTTAGTGTCCGTCAAAGCACAGTTTTTGTTCTGGGTTAAAATACAATTCCCAATTTTGCAATTCTCTAAATTAGTGGTTTCTGCTGTATCAGGCCTACTTTAAATCTATCCCTAAAAGGGTATATAAGATTCAAGGTGCAGATAGACCTGGAAATTACTGCCCTTCCTGGTCAGATCCGTGAGAGGCTTGGCTAGCATAGAAAAGTCCCTGATGAACTTCCGATAATAATTGGCGAAGCCCAAAAAGCGCTGCAGGGCACGGAGACCACTGGGCTGGGGCCACTGTAAGACAGCCGAAACCTTCTCAGGATCCATGGAGAACCCCTCAGCGGAAATGATGTAACCTAAGAAGGTTACCTGGGATCGGTGAAATTCGCATTTCTCAAGCTTACCGAACAGCCTGTTCTCTCGTAACCGTTGCAACACTCGTCTGACATCCATAATGTGGGCCTCCATGGATTCAGAATATACCAAGATGTCATCCAAATAGACCACCACACACTGCTGCAACAGGTCACGGAAAACATCGTTGATGAATTCCTGGAAGACTGCGGGCGCATTGCACAACCCAAAGGGCATAACCAAGGATTCATAATGACCGGTCCTGGTGTTAAACGCGGTCTTCCACTCATCGCCCGCCTTGATCCTTACCAGGTTATATGCCGCCCTCAGGTCGAGTTTGGTAAAGACCGTGGCCCCTTTGAGGCGATCGAACAGCTCGGAAATCAAGGGTATCGGGTAAGCGTTCTTGATCGTGATGCGATTGAGACCCCTGTAATCGATGCAAGGCCTCAACTCACCGCCCTTCTTTTTCACAAAGAAAAATCCAGCCCCTGCCGGGGACGAGGATTTGCGAATGTGTCCGCGTGAAAGCGCCTCCCTCACGTACTCCTCCATGGCCTCATTCTCCGCTACCGACAGTGGATAGACTTTGCCACGAGGAGGAACGGCACCAGATTGTAACTCTATGGCACAATCGTATGGGCGGTGCGGAGGTAGGGCAACCGCGCGCACCTTATCGAATACATCCCGGTACTCTTCGTATTCAGGAGGCAACAGAGAGTCCGAGGAAGTACACAGCAACTTGACAGGCCCATGGATGCAACTAGCCCCACACTGCGGTGACCACGAGAGGATCTCGGCCGATCTCCAATCGAAAGTCGGATTATGCTTCTGGAGCCAGGGGTACCCCAAGACCACCGAGTAGTGTGGAGACGAAATCACCTGGAGACAGACCGACTCTCTGTGAACGGCACCAATGGCTATCCCCACTGGAAGGGTCTCATGAGTCACGTGTGGCGGCAGAAGGGGTCTGCCGTCTATCGCCTCAAGAGCCAGTGGGGAACCTCGAGGCTGCAGAGGAATGGGATTGGCGGCAGCGAACACACTATCAATGAACAAACCACCAGCACCAGAGTCCACCAACGCCTGGGTCGTCACCGAGCCCCCGACCCAGGAGAGGACAACAGTGATCAGTGGTTTGTCAACACGGGAAACTGGGGACGAGGAGACTCCACCCAAGATCTGCCCCCGACAGGATCTCAGGTGCGAGCGTTTCCCGGACGGTTCGGACATGCCAACCGAAAATGCCCACCGAGACCACAGTACATGCATCGGCCCTCGCGTCTCCGGAGTACCCTCTCCCCCTCGGACAGGCGAGCAAACCCCAGCTGCATGGGTTCACCCCCAGACAAGTCATCCCCAGGAGGCGTGGGAGGAGAGGGAGGCACGGGTGGGACAGCAAACGTAGGCGCCAATCTGTTAGAAGGCCTCCGCAGGCTCTCCTTAAAGGAAGGTCTCTCCCTGAGTCTGGTGTCAATCAAAATCAGGAAAGAAATAAGAGACTCGAGCTCCACTGGTAGGTCCTTAGCTGCAACCTCATCCTTCAAGGACATCCGAGAGACCATGAGAGAAAGCAGCGACCAGAGCCTCATTATTCCAGCCCACCTCTGCTGCCAGGGTACGAAACTCAATGGCGTATTCAGCTACGGATCGTGAACCCTGTCTGATGGACATAAGGAGCTTCGCAGCAGAGGCAGCACGAGCCGGCACATCGAATACCCTCCGAAGAGAAGCAACAAAACCTGGAAAACTCGGCAACCACCGGATTGTTGTTCTCCCATAAAGGGCTGGCCCAGGCCAAGGCCTTGTCCTGAGAGCAGCGAGATCAAGAAGCCCACCTTTGATCTCTCAGTAGGAAAGGCATGTGGCAGCAACTCGAAATAAATGCCCACCTGGTTAAGGAAACCTCGGCACTGAGTTGGCTCTCCCCCAAAGCGCTGTGGAAGGGGGGCAGAACCGGTCATACCCCGAGACACCGCAGGCGCAGCAACAGGTGTCGGGGTAGACTCTGGCGCAACAACCGGAGCGGCAGTAGGAGCGGGCCCAGGAGCGACAACCGACCCATCGGCAACGGAAGCGAAATGAGCCGTGCGTTCAAGCAGGGTTTGCAACGCCACAGCGAACCGACCCAACAGGTGATCCTGCTGATCAAGTCTGGCAATCAGCGTAGGTAGCGAGGATGGCCCTGTACCGTCAGAATTCATGGCTTGGTCCTAATGTCATGGAACCATGAACCAGACGTACAACAAGAGATAAGTGGGAATAAGAAGGCTTTATTGAAAATCAAGCTGTAAGCAAAAGTCCAAACGGATGGCTAAACCGAAGCAGGGTCTTGCGTAGCCAGAGGTCAGGAACCAGAAGGGTAGTCAGACGAAGCCAGGATCAGGAACCAGCGGGGTAGTCAGACGAGGCCAGGATCAGGAACCAGAAGGGTAGTCAGACGAAGCCAGGATCAGGAACCAGCGGGGTAGTCAGACGAGGCCAGGATCAGGAACCAGAAGCAGCAGCAGTCTTAGAAGCATGTGAACACAGGAGGACCAAGCAAGGAACTGAAGCCACAGACCTCCTATATATATGAGCTAGGCATCCAGCTCCTCCCAGTGGGAAGGAGAAGCCGCAGGGTGGGAGGCTACAAGAAACCCAGAAACCAAGATGGCCACCAGCACATGTCAAACGAAGGAGAACAGCAAGAAGGTAAGACCATGACAGTGCCGGGGCCTAAATATATGACAATGGACTGTTCCAATGTTGGGTGACGTGAAGCATGATTCTCTGCTATGACATGAAGACTGATTCTCTGCTGACATGAAGACTGATTCTCAGTTACGGGACCTCTCTCCTCTGCCTGGGTGCCCGGGCCTAAATATCTGACAATGGACTGTTCCAGTGTTGGGTGACGTGAAGCCTGATTCTCTGCTATGACATCAAGACTGATTCTCTGCTGACATGAAGCCAGATTCTCTGTTACGGGACCTCTCTCCTCTGCCTGGGTGCCGGGGCCTAAATATATGACAATGGACTGTTACAGTGGTGGGTGACATGAAGCCAGATTCTCTGCTATGGGATCTCTCTCCAATTGATATTGGTTAATTTTTATTTATTTTATTTTTATTTTTATTCATTTCCCTATCCACATTTGTTTGCAGGGGATTTACCTACATGTCGTTGCCTTTTGCAGCCCTCTAGCTCTTTCCTGGGCTGTTTTACAGCCTTTTTTGTGACGAAAAGTTCGGGTCCCCATTGACTTCAATGGGGTTCGGGTTCGGGACGAAGTTCGGGGCGGGTTCGGATCCCGAACCCGAACATTTCCGGGAAGTTCGGCCGAACTTCTCGAACCCAAACATCCAGGTGTTCGCTCAACTCTATTAATAAGTCATCCGCAAATGCTGCTAACTTAAATTCTCGAGCTCCAACTTTCAGACCTCTAATATCACCACTTTGTCTAAGAGTTTGCAGGAGGGTTTCCATTACTAGTACAAATAAAAGGGGTGAGAGGGGTCACTCTTGTCTCGTCTCATTTCTAATGGAGAAACAGGAGGATAGTAATCCATTGACCAACACGGACGTCGAGGAGCACGTGTACATTGCAAATACTGCGTTGATATATGGCTCTGGGAATTGAAATTTTGACAGAGTCAATCTGATATATGTCCAGTCCACTCTGTCAAATGCTTTCTCGGCGTCCGTGCCAATCAGGACCAAGGGAGTGTGTTTAAGAGAGGCATAGTACAAGGAGTCTAGTATTTTTGCGGTATTATCCTTCCCCTCTCTCCCCTTTACGAAACCTACCTGATCTGGCTGGATTAGTTCAGCTAAGAAGTTTTGTAACCTAGTGGCCAACATCTTGGCTATAAGTTTAAGATCTACGTTAAGTAAAGAAATTGGGCGATAGTTGGAGCACAATGTGGGGTCTTTGCCTTCTTTGGGTATTATTGTTATAGTGGCCTTAGTTATATCGGGTGAAAATGGGATGTTAGACATAGCCAAATTACAGACAGGTAGCAGATATGGTAGGAGTGTGTTTTTGAAGGTTAAGAAAAAAGATATGGGGAGACCGTCTGGGCCAGGACATTTACCTCTGGGGGTCGATTTGATGGCAGCTTCTAGTTCAGAGACAGTAAAAGGTTTGGTTAAGGACTCCCGTTGTATTAATGTTAAGGCTGGGAGGTCAAGTGTGTCTAGAAAGGAGTTAATGTTGGTTTCCCTGCACTTAGAAGGATTAGGTAGGTCAGGTACTGGAAGGTTGTAAAAGGGAGTTATAAAATAACCTGAATTTATCAGCTATCTCCTCAGCCTTGAACAGTAGAGTACCTTGCTGAGACCTAACAGATTGAACGTAGCGGGAATTTCTTCTCTGTTTAATGCGATTCATCACATATTTAGAGGCTTTATTGCCGTGGGCAAAAATTTTCTGCTGAACAGACAAGAAAAACTTGGCTGAGCGTTCATTTAAAAATAATTTTAACTGAGCTCTGAGGGAAGAAAGTTCCGCTAGTTGCTGATCTGTCAGGGATTGTTTATGAGCTTTCTCTGCCATGTGAATTTTTGACAGCAAGTCGCTGAGTTTCTCTGATTCTCTTTTCAGAAAGGAGCAGAGACCAATCAGCCTGCCTCTAATGTACGCTTTATGAGCGTCCCAGAGGACTTGGGGGGATATCTCAGAGGTATTATTTATTAGGAAATACTCCTCAAGATAAGAGGTTATAAGAGCAGTATGTTTTGCGTTGTTTAGTAGGGATTCGTTAAATCTCCAGTTGGTTTGCCTATTAGTTTTTTTCTTCTGGGCGTATTTCACAGTAAATCGGGGCATGGTCGGACAGGGTAATACTTCCAATTTTTGGGAAAGAGCAGAATTGCAGCTTATCTTTCGGTATTAAAATATAATCAATTCTACTGTATGAACTATTAGCAGAAGAATAGAAAGAGTAATCAATTGCTTCAGGATTGTGGCAGCGCCAAATATCTAAAACTCCCAGGTTATGTAATTTCGTATGCAATAATCTGAGAGTTTTTGCCGAGGCTGGGGATTTTTTGGAAGAGGTGTCTATTGAGGGGTTCAAAGCTATATTAAAGTCACCTGCCATGATCAGAAAACCTTCCCTATGTTTCTCTATCAAAGATAGGACTGGGGTGAGCCAGTCGTTTTGATCTACATTTGGGGCGTATATGTTTGCAAAAGTAAAGATGGATTGTCCCACTTGGCCTATGAGGATCAAGTATCGACCCTCTGGGTCTTGAACGTGAGATTTATATTGAAAAGGGAGCCCCCTACAAAAGCCAATGCTGACTCCCCTCGAGGCCGCACCCTCAGCACCACAATGGTACCAGCTAGGAAATTTAGAATGGGAAAGGTTGGGGTAATTTCCGTGTTTGAAGTGCGTCTCCTGCAAAAAGACCACTGAGCATCTCTCTCTGTGCAGGAGAGAGAAAATCTGGGATCTCTTAGAAGGGGATCTCAGTCCCTTAACATTGTAAGAAACCAATTTAAAATCTGTCATGTCTCTTCAGAGAGAGGGGGAAGGGGTCTAAGTGATGTAGCAAATGAAACCTGACCAACCAGCAGCAACGCGGAGGAAGGAGTGCGGCCACGAGGGGAGCCCAGGAGCATCCAATCATTCAGGGAAATCTCATCTTGCGCGCTCTGAATCTGTGAGGACACCTGTTTACCCATTTGAGAGAGCATTAGGGTAGTCTCAGAGTACCTGTCAAAACAATAACAATATGAAACACAAAATAAAACAATGGATAAAGACAAAAGATGAGTAAATTTAATCCAAACTAGGTAAGTCATATCAACTGTGCCTTTCTGAATAGGCAGCATGTAGGGGGGAAGGGTAAAGTACCCAGAAGCATTACCCTCTGTAATGCCACTTATACTGGAATATTTGGACTCAGGTTATATTAGTGGGAGAGTTAGGGAGTCTGCAAGGATATAAAGGGAATCCTTATAGTTTTAGCTCAGTATGAAGCAGGCAAGGGACAAATAATGAGGGGAAGGGCCAGCCCACACCAATTGGTGGAGAGGATAGTGCGGAACGTTAAAAGGTATAGGTAAGCGAGATTAGGTGTCTCACACAGCTTCATAGGTATGGGAGGGTACATTTATACGGGAGGTAGCTTGATCTTGTTAATTAGCAACGTGACTGTTCTAACTTTAAAACAGATGGGAAACTCAGGGGAGAGATCCCTACTGTCTCGATGTCCAATACTGGGCAGAGAGCAAAGCATGACCTAGTAAAGAGTAAGTAAAAAAATATAAGCCAGGCTCCACACTCAGTATATAGGAATTTGTCACTTGGTAAGCAGTGCAACAGTAATTTAGAATTAGTACGTCCCATATGATGCTGTTCATAATTCACCTAATCTAGGAGAGAAGAAAGCATAGCAGACTACTTATCCACCATGGTCAGACGTTTGGGGGTAGAGAGGGAGTTCCCTCTTCTGCTTCTTTGGGGCTTTCTAGTTTACAATCAGATGAGAAAAATGATCCCTACTGTCTCCTCCTCCAACACTGAGTGGAGATAAGGCATATGAAAGAGCAATGAAAATAAGAATGCCAGCATCATCACTCAGTATCTAGAGTAAATTCCTGTGGAGAATACCATTTAAATATATTATTGTTATTACAAAGGTCCATGGATTGAGTCCTATGGATCCCTATTAACAGGGAGAAAGATTGCAGGCAGATTACTTATCCGCTAGGGCTAAGCGCTTCGGAGTAGGTGGAAAGTTCCCCCTTCTGGACCTTTGGGATTTAGGAGTGTGGAGCGGTCCCCAAGGTGTTACCGAAGGTAGGTCTGGTAAAGTGGTCATGCTCTGGACCATGTCCCAATTTTCTATAGGTAGCGGAGAGATCTGAAGAAGGTCATAGGCTTTATCCAGGTCCCTAAAGGAAGCAATATGTCTCCCTCCCATTCCACAGAGTTGGAGTTCCTGGAGATAGCCAGTATAGCTTCTTTCACTGGGAAATTCAAAAATCTTCAAATAACATCTCTGGGAGGTTCATTGGACTGTGGCTTGGGGTGGAGTGCTCTGTGTGCCCTTTCTATTAAAACTTCATGAGCAGAGTCCGGGCCCAGTAGTTTAAGGCAAATCTGAATAACTGTTTCAGGGATATCCATTGCCAAAATTGATTCAGGGATGCCTCTGAAGTGGAAGTTATTCCGCCTGCTTCTATTTTCCTGGTCCTCCATAGCGGTATATAAGGAGTTAATATGATTCTTGGCTAGGGACAGGCTGGCGGACTCCTCACTCTGATGTTGTAAAATTGTGGCCTGGGTGTCTTCTAGTACCTCCACCCTTCTGCCTATGTAGCGTACGTCCTCTTTAATAGTAGATAGATCCAGGCTAAGGGGGCCCAAGGCATCAGCCAGCGCTTCTTTAAGGAAAGCCCTGGAGATGGGTAGACATTCTGTGTCACAGGGATCTTCCCCTACCTTAACGGCGCTTGCAGCTGCTGCTTGCTTATGGCTGGAGCGAGGTGCCCCGGGCGCCATCTTGGATTCTCTGTTAATTGCCACTGCCGCCGTTTTTTTGTTGAATTTCTCCGGTTTGGCTCAGAGATCTGTTGTGACCTGACTGGTCAGCAGGCTTTTGGCCACCGATTTTGACCATTTTGCAGTCCAGTTCGCTAATGGTAAGGAGCTGTGAGGTATAAGCTAGCAGGAGAGCTGCACCTCACACAACCATCTGGCTCTGGTGCAGGCTCCGCCCCCCAACAATTCTGAATTTTAATGCTAAATGTTAACCCTGCACATACATAAGAGGTATAAGGCTTACCTCTTCTATCTTTCTATCCCCCTAAATCAGTAGAAGAGAGATGAATGAATATCTTAAAATTTGGTTTGGGTCCGATTCATCTAGTATATAGTGTAATCTAATATGCAAGCCTCACAAAGTGACTTCAGATCTGAACTGGTCCTTAAAAAGTGGGTTTTGGAAATTCTTAAAAATTTCAAGATTTGCTTCTAAACTTCTAAGCCTTCCAACGTCCCAAAAATAAAGAAAATATAATTTACAAATGACCCAAACATGAAGTAGACATATGGGAAATGTAAAATAATAACAATTTTAAGAGTTATTGCTATCTGTTTTAAAAGCAGAGAAATGGAAATTTTGAAAATTGCTATTTTTTCAAAATTAGCAGGTAAATTTGGTATTTAAAAAAAAAAAAAGATATTTGACTCAAATTTACCACTGTCATGAAGTACAATATCTGACGAGAAAACAATCTCAGAATGGCTTGGATAAGTAAAAGTGTTTTAAAGTTATCACCACATAAAGTGACAAATGTTAGATTTGCAAAAAATGGCCTGGTCCTTAAGGTGAAAAATTGCAGAATTCTGAAGGGGTTAATCTTGACTCCAGAGTGTTTAAGTCACAGAGGATTGTCTAGACCGGAGACACTTGTAGGATTGTGATACTTCTTAGGTTTCAATGGGTTTTCAGCCCATGGATGTAAATAGGAATGTACCATAGGTCCCCATTCACGGACAGCAAACAGGGAAATTAAAATATTTAAAGTCTATTGGAAAGTTACAAAACCTTATACAAAGATTAAGCTTGAGTTACAATAGAGTCTAACCCCTCCAAACACTAGAAAAGATTGAACTTAATCAGACAACTGACCAATAGTGGTTTCTGTGTATGTAGATGCACACTGAAGTCCTGAATAACAGGTTATGTTGGTACCGGAACATGTTGTTTCATTAGAAATACACTGTGTACACGAAAGAGCGTAGCCTAAAGAAATGGGACACAGTCAGGACATTAATTATATATTAGTTATTTGCCAGCGCATTTTTTCTGATGCAATGTTCGGAGAACAATGTTTAATAGCTTATGTAGCACTATGAACAGGATCAGAAGTAAAATCTTACCAGGCATTGGGAGGTTAACATTAAAATAAATGTTAGTTTATATTATTATTATCGTTAGTTTTATTATTTCTTCTTATTATTAGTATTGTTATTTAATATCATTTTTAAGACTATTATGAACAAATTTATAAAAAAAAATAGAAAAAAGAAAATAATAAAGAAAATATAAAACAAAGAATAATTCAGGTCTTATAATGTTTCTGAAAACTTACTTGTCGCTGCAAGAGCCGAGAGGAGGCTGAGGATTCCGATAAGGGAGCTCATGGTTCAGTTCTTGAAGACAGGATGTAATGTGAGATGACAATCTCGAGGATCGAGGTTCCTAATTAATTATTTTTAGGGTGGGACTTGAGAAACAAAACAAACATTACCTCTTCTTATGTAACTGTGATTTTGTAATTTTGTGAAACATCTTAGGTTTGTGATAGAATTGTGTAAAACAATTCTCAATTTTAATGTTAAATGTTAACCCTGCACATACTGTACATAAGAAGTATCAGGCTCACCTCTTCTATCTTTCTATCCCCCTAAATCAGTAGGGGAGAGATGAATGAATATCTTAAAATTTGGTTTGGGTCCGATTCATCAAATATATAGTGTAATCTAATATGTAAGCCTCACAAAGTGACTTCAGATCTGAAATGGTCCTTAAATAGTGGGTTTTGGAACCTCTTAAAAATTTCAAGATTTGCTTCTAAACTTCTAAGCCTTCCAACGTCCTAAGAAAAAAGAAAATATAATTTACAAATGATCCAAACATGAAGTAAACATATGGGAAATGCAAAATAATTACTATTTTAAGAGTTATTGCTATCTGTTTTAAAAGCAGAGAAATTGAAATTCTGAAAATTGCTAATGTTTCAAAATTAGCAGATAAATTTGGTTTTCGATATTTGACTCAAATTTACCACTGTCATGAAGTGCAATATCTGACGAGAAAACAATCTCAAAATAGCTTGGATAAGTAAAAGTTTTTTAAAGTTATCACCACATAAAGTGACAAATGTTAGATTTGCAAAAAATGGCCTGGTCCTTATGGTGAAAAATTGCAGAATTCTGAAGGGGTTAATCTTGACTCCAGAGTGTTTAAGTCACAGAGGATTGTCTAGACCGGAGACACTTGTAGGACTGTGAAATTTTTAAGTTTTCAATGGGTTTTAAGCGCATGGATGTAAACAGGAATGTACCATAGATCCCCATTCACGGACAGCAAACAGGGAAATGAAAATATTTAAAGTCTATTGGAAAGTTTCAAAACTTTATACAAAGATTAAGCTTGAGTTACAATAGAGTCTAACCCCTCCAAACCACTAGAAAAGATCGAACTTAATCAGACAACTCACCGATAGTGGTTTCTGTGTATGTAGATGCACACTGAAGTCCTGAATAACAGGTTATGCTGGTACCGGAACATGTTGTTTCATTAGAAATACACTGTGTACACGAAAGAGCATAGCCTAAAGAAATGGGACACAGTCAGGACATTAATTATATATTAGTTATTTGCCAGCACATTTTTTCTGATGCAATGTTCGGAGAACAATGTTTAATAGCTTATGTGAAGAGGTGGTGTAGAGAGGACAAAGGAAGAGAAGCCCTTCACACCCGTGAAAAAAAGTTTGAAACACGTACTAGGCGCCAGATCACTCATTAGTCGTGATGAAGATACAGATTGATTCTTATTTGTGTATAAGATATAGAGAAGACCTTCACCGGGGTCTGTTTGAAGAGCTAGGAGTTTAGAAAAAACTCCTCAGCTCTATATTGGTGATGTTAGAGATCATAAAATAATGATAGTAATAAAA
Organism: Bufo gargarizans; assembly: GCF_014858855.1. Lineage (NCBI taxonomy): Eukaryota > Metazoa > Chordata > Amphibia > Anura > Bufonidae > Bufo > Bufo gargarizans. The sequence continues at coordinate 124,521 of NW_025334710.1, forward strand.
TTAAGGATAAAAGTAAAATCAAATCCACTCACTTCACAGGGGGGGCAGTCACCAGGATAAGCTCAAGACACCTGGGACTATTTTCCCCCCCAGCTCGGATTGCATGTAGAGATGTAAATAATTGAACGCCGCCTACACACGTGGCTTCTGGTCAATCATTTTATTAGTATAAGGCTCAACGCGTTTCGAGGGTCTGAGGCCCTCTTCTTCAGGAGAAATAAATACATTAATTTGGTTATAACAGAAAAAAGGGAAACATTTTTTTATATATATATATAAAAATAAAAAATTAAAAAATATATAAAAATAGAATAAAATATTTAAATTAACAAATAACATAAACATTTCTTTAAAGTTGTTTTATAGGTGTATATATGTGTAAAATTGTGTATATGTATGTTTAAATGTACACACACACAACTACACAATATATTATAGATCAGGTCTATTCAGAGTTTATGAGTAGGGATGAGCGAACCCGAACTGTATAGTTCGGGTTCGTACCGAATTTTGGGGTGTCCGTGACACGGACCCGAACCCGGACATTTTCGTAAAAGTCCGGGTTCGGGTTCGGTGTTCGTCGCTTTCTTCGCGCTTTTGTGACGCTTTCTTGGCGCTTTTTGAAAGGCTGCAAAGCAGCCAATCAACAAGCGTCATACTACTTGCCCCAAGAGGCCATCACAGCCATGCCTACTATTGGCATGGCTGTGATTGGCCAGAGCACCATGTGACCCAGCCTCTATTTAAGCTGGAGTCACATAGCGCCGCCCGTCACTCTGCTCTGATTAGCGTAGGGAGAGGTTGCGGCTGCGACAGTAGGGCGAGATTAGGCAGATTAACTCCTCCAAAGGACTTGATTAACTGATCGATCTGCAGCTGTGGATCATTGAGCTGCTGATCCTCAATTGCTCACTGTTTTTAGGCTGCACAGACCGTTTGTCAGTCTCATTTTTCTGGGGTGATCGGCGGCCATTTTGTGTCTTGTGGTGCGCCAGCACAAGCTGCGACCAAGTGCATTTAACCCTCAATGGTGTGGTTGTTTTTTGGCTAAAGCCTACATCAGGGTGAAGCTGTCACACCAAGTGCATTTAACCAGCAATAGTCTGTTCATTTTTTGGCCATATACAAAATCAGGGGCAAGCTGCGCCTGTCACCAAGTGCATTTAACCCTCAATGGTGTGGTTGTTTTTTGGCTAAAGCCTACATCAGGGTGAAGCTGTCACACCAAGTGCATTTAACCAGCAATAGTCTGTTCATTTTTTGGCCATATACAAAATCAGGGGCAAGCTGCGCCTGTCACCAAGTGCATTTAACCCTCAATGGTGTGGTTGTTTTTTGGCTAAAGCCTACATCAGGGTGAAGCTGTCACACCAAGTGCATTTAACCAGCAATAGTCTGTTCATTTTTTGGCCATATACAAAATCAGGGGCAAGCTGCGCCTGTCACCAAGTGCATTTAACCCTCAATGGTGTGGTTGTTTTTTGGCTAAAGCCTACATCAGGGTGAAGCTGTCACACCAAGTGCATTTAACCAGCAATAGTCTGTTCATTTTTTGGCCATATCCCAGTCTAATTCTGTCACTAAATCCATACCGGTCACCCAGCGCCTAAATACTAGGCCTCAAATTTATATCCAGCTAAATCTGTCCCTAGTGCTGTAGCTGGGCGAGTTATTTAGTGTCCGTTCAAGCACATTTCTTGTTCTGGGTTGAAATACAATTCCCAATTTAGCAATTTCATAATTTAGTGGTTCCTGCTATATCAGAGCTCTTTGAAATCTATCCCAAAAAGGGTATATAATATTGAAGGTGCACATAGGGTCATTCAGAGTAACTTCACACACACCCGCTACTGTGTATTTCCAAGTCTAATTCTGTCACTAAATCCATACCGGTGACCCAGCGCCTAAATACTAGGCCTCAAATTTAATTCCCTCTAAATCTCTCGTTACCCACCGCTGTACTGTTGTTGCTGGGCAAGATATTTAGTGTCCGTCAAAGCACATTTTTTGTTCTGGGTTGAAGTACAATTCCCAATTTAGCAATTTCATAATTTAGTGGTTTCTGCTATATCAGAGCTATTTGAAATCTATCCCAAAAAGGGTATATAATATTGAAGGTGCACATAGGGTCATTCAGAATAACTTCACACACACCCGCTACTGTGTATTTCCAAGTCTAATTCTGTCACTAAACCCATACCTGTCACCCAGCGCCTAAATACTAGGCCTCAAATTTAAATCCCTCTAAATCTCTCGTTACCGTTGTCCTGTTGTAGCTGGGAAAGTTATTTAGTGCCCGTCAAAGCACATTTTTTGTTCTGGGTTGAAGTACAATTCCCAATTTAGCAATTTCATAATTTAGTGGTTCCTGCTATATCAGAGCTATTTGAAATCTATCCCAAAAAGGGTATATAATATTGAAGGTGCACATAGGGTCATTCAGAATAACTTCACACACACCCGCTACTGTGTATTTCCAAGTCTAATTCTGTCACTAAATCCATACCGGTGACCCAGCGCCTAAATACTAGGCCTCAAATTTAATTCCCTCTAAATCTCTCGTTACCCACCGCTGTACTGTTGTTGCTGGGCAAGATATTTAGTGTCCGTCAAAGCACATTTTTTGTTCTGGGTTGAAGTACAATTCCCAATTTAGCAATTTCATAATTTAGTGGTTTCTGCTATATCAGAGCTATTTGAAATCTATCCCTAAAAGGGTATATAATATTGAAGGTGCACATAGGGTCATTCAGAATAACTTCACACACACCCGCTACTGTGTATTTCCAAGTCTAATTCTGTCACTAAACCCATACCTGTCACCCAGCGCCTAAATACTAGGCCTCAAATTTATATCCAGCTAAATCTGTCCCTAGTGCTGTAGCTGGGCGAGTTATTTAGTGTCCGTTCAAGCACATTTCTTGTTCTGGGTTGAAATACAATTCCCAATTTAGCAATTTCATAATTTAGTGGTTCCTGCTATATCAGAGCTCTTTGAAATCTATCCCAAAAAGGGTATATAATATTGAAGGTGCACATAGGGTCATTCAGAGTAACTTCACACACACCCGCTACTGTGTATTTCCAAGTCTAATTCTGTCACTAAATCCATACCGGTGACCCAGCGCCTAAATACTAGGCCTCAAATTTAATTCCCTCTAAATCTCTCGTTACCCACCGCTGTACTGTTGTTGCTGGGCAAGATATTTAGTGTCCGTCAAAGCACATTTTTTGTTCTGGGTTGAAGTACAATTCCCAATTTAGCAATTTCATAATTTAGTGGTTTCTGCTATATCAGAGCTATTTGAAATCTATCCCAAAAAGGGTATATAATATTGAAGGTGCACATAGGGTCATTCAGAATAACTTCACACACACCCGCTACTGTGTATTTCCAAGTCTAATTCTGTCACTAAACCCATACCTGTCACCCAGCGCCTAAATACTAGGCCTCAAATTTAAATCCCTCTAAATCTCTCGTTACCGTTGTCCTGTTGTAGCTGGGAAAGTTATTTAGTGCCCGTCAAAGCACATTTTTTGTTCTGGGTTGAAGTACAATTCCCAATTTAGCAATTTCATAATTTAGTGGTTCCTGCTATATCAGAGCTATTTGAAATCTATCCCAAAAAGGGTATATAATATTGAAGGTGCACATAGGGTCATTCAGAATAACTTCACACACACCCGCTACTGTGTATTTCCAAGTCTAATTCTGTCACTAAATCCATACCGGTGACCCAGCGCCTAAATACTAGGCCTCAAATTTAATTCCCTCTAAATCTCTCGTTACCCACCGGTGTACTGTTGTTGCTGGGCAAGATATTTAGTGTCCGTCAAAGCACATTTTTTGTTCTGGGTTGAAGTACAATTCCCAATTTAGCAATTTCATAATTTAGTGGTTTCTGCTATATCAGAGCTATTTGAAATCTATCCCTAAAAGGGTATATAATATTGAAGGTGCACATAGGGTCATTCAGAATAACTTCACACACACCCGCTACTGTGTATTTCCAAGTCTAATTCTGTCACTAAACCCATACCTGTCACCCAGCGCCTAAATACTAGGCCTCAAATTTAAATCCCTCTAAATCTCTCGTTACCGTTGTCCTGTTGTAGCTGGGAAAGTTATTTAGTGCCCGTCAAAGCACATTTTTTGTTCTGGGTTGAAGTACAATTCCCAATTTAGCAATTTCATAATTTAGTGGTTCCTGCTATATCAGAGCTATTTGAAATCTATCCCAAAAAGGGTATATAATATTGAAGGTGCACATTGGGTCATTCAGAATAACTTCACACACACGCTTCTGTGCATTTCCAAGTCTAATTCTGTCACTAAATCCATACCGGTGACCCAGCGCCTAAATACTAGGCCTCAAATTTAATTCCCTCTAAATCTCTCGTTACCCACCGCTGTACTGTTGTTGCTGGGCAAGATATTTAGTGTCCGTCAAAGCACATTTTTTGTTCTGGGTTGAAGTACAATTCCCAATTTAGCAATTTCATAATTTAGTGGTTTCTGCTATATCAGAGCTATTTGAAATCTATCCCTAAAAGGGTATATAATATTGAAGGTGCACATAGGGTCATTCAGAATAACTTCACACACACCCGCTACTGTGTATTTCCAAGTCTAATTCTGTCACTAAATCCATACCGGTGACCCAGCGCCTAAATACTAGGCCTCAAATTTAATTCCCTCTAAATCTCTCGTTACCCACCGTTGTACTGTTGTTGCTGGGCAAGATATTTAGTGTCCGTCAAAGCACATTTTTTGTTCTGGGTTGAAGTACAATTCCCAATTTAGCAATTTCATAATTTAGTGGTTTCTGCTATATCAGAGCTATTTGAAATCTATCCCTAAAAGGGTATATAATATTCAAGGTGCACATTGGGTCATTCAGAATAACTTCACACACACACGCTTCTGTGCATTTCCAAGTCTAATTCTGTCACTAAATCCATACCGGTCACCCAGCGCCTAAATACTAGGCCTCAAATTTATATCCCGCTGAATTTGAATACAATACATTGGGCCAAATAATATATTTGTTGTTGTGGTGAACCATAACAATGAGAAAAACATCTAGTAAGGGACGCGGACGTGGACATGGTCGTGGTGGTGTTAGTGGACCCTCTGGTGCTGGGAGAGGACGTGGCCGTTCTGCCACATCCACACGTCCTAGTGTACCAACTACCTCAGGTCCCAGTAGCCGCCAGAATTTACAGCGATATATGGTGGGGCCCAATGCCGTTCTAAGGATGGTAAGGCCTGAGCAGGTACAGGCATTAGTCAATTGGGTGGCCGACAGTGGATCCAGCACGTTCACATTATCTCCCACCCAGTCTTCTGCAGAAAGCGCACAGATGGCGCCTGAAAACCAACCCCATCAGTCTGTCACATCACCCCCATGCATACCAGGGAAACTGTCTCAGCCTCAAGTTATGCAGCAGTCTCTTATGCTGTTTGAAGACTCCGCTGGCAGGGTTTCCCAAGGGCATCCACCTAGCCCTTCCCCAGCGGTGAAAGACATAGAATGCACTGACGCACAACCACTTATGTTTCCTGATGATGAGGACATGGGAATACCACCTCAGCATGTCTCTGATGATGACGAAACACAGGTGCCAACTGCTGCGTCTTTCTGCAGTGTGCAGACTGAACAGGAGGTCAGGGATCAAGACTGGGTGGAAGACGATGCAGGGGACGATGAGGTCCTAGACCCCACATGGAATGAAGGTCGTGCCACTGACTTTCACAGTTCGGAGGAAGAGGCAGTGGTGAGACCGAGCCAACAGCGTAGCAAAAGAGGGAGCAGTGGGCAAAAGCAGAACACCCGCCGCCAAGAGACTCCGCCTGCTACTGACCGCCGCCATCTGGGACCGAGCACCCCAAAGGCAGCTTCAAGGAGTTCCCTGGCATGGCACTTCTTCAAACAATGTGCTGACGACAAGACCCGAGTGGTTTGCACGCTGTGCCATCAGAGCCTGAAGCGAGGCATTAACGTTCTGAACCTGAGCACAACCTGCATGACCAGGCACCTGCATGCAAAGCATGAACTGCAGTGGAGTAAACACCTTAAAACCAAGGAAGTCACTCAGGCTCCCCCTGCTACCTCTTCTGCTGCTGCCGCCTCGGCCTATTCTGCTGCTGCCGCCTCGGCCTCTTCCTCCGCCTCTGGAGGAACGTTGGCACCTGCCGCCCAGCAAACAGGGGATGTACCACCAACACCACCACCACCACCTCCGTCACCAAGCGTCTCAACCATGTCACACGCCAGCGTTCAGCTCTCCATCTCACAAACATTTGATAGAAAGCGTAAATTCCCACCTAGCCACCCTCGATCCCTGGCCCTGAATGCCAGCATTTCTAAACTACTGGCCTATGAAATGCTGTCATTTAGGCTGGTGGACACAGACAGCTTCAAACAGCTCATGTCGCTTGCTGTCCCACAGTATGTTGTTCCCAGCCGGCACTACTTCTCCAAGAGAGCCGTGCCTTCCCTGCACAACCAAGTATCCCATAAAATCAAGTGTGCACTGCGCAACGCCATCTGGAGCAAGGTCCACCTAACCACAGATACGTGGACCAGTAAGCACGGCCAGGGACGCTATATCTCCCTAACTGCACACTGGGTAAATGTAGTGGCAGCTGGGCCCCAGGCGGAGAGCTGTTTGGCGCACGTCCTTCCGCCGCCAAGGATCGCAGGGCAACATTCTTTGCCTCCTGTTGCCACCTCCTCCTTCTCGGCTTCCTCCTCCTCTTCTTCCACCTGCTCATCCAGTCAGCCACACACCTTCACCACCAACTTCAGCACAGCCCGGGGTAAACGTCAGCAGGCCATTCTGAAACTCATATGTTTGGGGGACAGGCCCCACACCGCACAGGAGTTGTGGCGGGGTATAGAACAACAGACCGACGAGTGGTTGCTGCCGGTGAGCCTCAAGCCCGGCCTGGTGGTGTGTGATAATGGGCGAAATCTCGTTGCAGCTCTGGGACTAGCCAATTTGACGCACATCCCTTGCTTGGCGCATGTGCTGAATTTGGTGGTGCAGAAGTTCATTCACAACTACCCCGACATGTCAGAGCTGCTGCATAAAGTGCGGGCCGTCTGTTCGCGCTTCCGGCGTTCACATCCTGCTGCTGCTCGCCTGTCTGCGCTACAGCGTAACTTCGGCCTTCCCGCTCACCGCCTCATATGCGACGTGCCCACCAGGTGGAACTCCACCTTGCACATGCTGGACAGACTGTGCGAGCAGCAGCAGGCCATAGTGGAGTTTCAGCTGCAGCACGCACGGGTCAGTCGCACTACAGAACAGCACCACTTCACCACCAATGACTGGGCCTCCATGCGAGACCTGTGTGCCCTGTTGCGCTGTTTCGAGTACTCCACCAACATGGCCAGTGGCGATGACACCGTTATCAGCGTTACAATACCACTTCTATGTCTCCTTGAGAAAACACTTAGGGCGATGATGGAAGAGGAGGTGGCCCAGGAGGAGGAGGAGGAGGAGGAGGAAGAGGGGTCATTTTTAGCACTTTCAGGCCAGTCTCTTCGAAGTGACTCAGAGGGAGGTTTTTGGCAACAGCAGAGGCCAGGTACAAATGTGGCCAGCCAGGGCCCACTACTGGAGGACGAGGAGGACGAGGATGAGGAGGAGGTGGAGGAGGATGAGGATGAAGCATGGTCACAGCGGGGTGGCACCCAACGCAGCTCGGGTCCATCACTGGTGCGTGGCTGGGGGGAAAGGCAGGACGATGACGATACGCCTCCCACAGAGGACAGCTTGTCCTTATCCCTGGGCAGCCTGGCACACATGAGCGACTACATGCTGCAGTGCCTGCGCAACGACAGCAGAGTTGCCCACATTTTAACCTGTGCGGACTACTGGGTTGCCACCCTGCTGGATCCACGCTACAAAGACAATGTGCCCACCTTACTTCCTGCACTGGAGCGTGATAGGAAGATGCGCGAGTACAAGCGCACGTTGGTAGACACGCTACTGAGAGCATTCCCAAATGTCACAGGGGAACAAGTGGAAGCCCAAGGCCAAGGCAGAGGAGGAGCAAGAGGTCGCCAAGGCAGCTGTGTCACGGCCAGCTCCTCTGAGGGCAGGGTTAGCATGGCAGAGATGTGGAAAACTTTTGTCAACACGCCACAGCTAACTGCACCACCACCTGATACGCAACGTGTTAGCAGGAGGCAACATTTCACTAACATGGTGGAACAGTACGTGTGCACACCCCTCCACGTACTGACTGATGGTTCGGCCCCATTCAACTTCTGGGTCTCTAAATTGTCCACGTGGCCAGAGCTAGCCTTTTATGCCTTGGAGGTGCTGGCCTGCCCGGCAGCCAGCGTTTTGTCTGAACGTGTATTCAGCACGGCAGGGGGCGTCATTACAGACAAACGCAGCCGCCTGTCTACAGCCAATGTGGACAAGCTGACGTTCATAAAAATGAACCAGGCATGGATCCCACAGGACCTGTCCGTCCCTTGTCCAGATTAGACATTAACTACCTCCCCATAACCATATATTATTGGACTCCAGGGCACTTCCTCATTCAATCCTATTTTTATTTTCATTTTACCATTATATTGCGAGGCTACCCAAAGTTGAATGAACCTCTCCTCTGCCTGTGTGCTAGGCCTAAATATATGCCAATGGACTGTTGCAGTGGTGGGTGACGTGAAGCCTCATTCTCTGCTATGACATGCAGACTGATTCTCTGCTGACATGAAGCCAGATCCTCTGTTACGGGAGCTCTCTCCTCTGCCTGGGTGCTGGGCCTAAATTTATGACAATTGACTGTTGCAGTGGTGGGTGACGTGAAGCCTGATTCTCTGCTATGATATGAAGACTGATTCTCTGCTGACATGAAGCCAGATTGTCTGTTACGGGACCTTTCTCCTCTGCCTGGGTTCTGGGCCTAAATTTATGAAAATTGACTGTTGCAGTGGTGGGTGACGTGAAGCCTGATTCTCTGCTATGATATGAAGACTGATTCTCTGCTGACATGAAGCCAGATTGTCTGTTACGGGACCTTTCTCCTCTGCCTGGGTTCTGGGCCTAAATTTATGACAATGGACTGTTGCAGTGGTGGCTGACGTGAAGCCTGATTCTCTGCTATGACATGCAGACTGATTCTCTGCTGTCATGAAGCCAGATTGTCTGTTACGGGACCTCTCTGCTCTGCCTGTGTGCTAGGCCTAAATATATGCCAATGGACTGTTGCAGTGGTGGCTGACGTGAAGCCTCATTCTCTGCTATGACATGCAGACTAATTCTCTGCTGACATGAAGCCAGATTGTCTGTTACGGGACCTCTCTCCTCTGCCTGGGTGCTGGGCCTAAATTTATGACAATGGACTGTTGCAGTGGTGGCTGACGTGAAGCCTGATTCTCTGCTATGACATGCAGACTAATTCTCTGCTGACATGAAGCCAGATTGTCTGTTACGGGACCTCTCTCCTCTGCCTGGGTGCTGGGCCTAAATATATGCCAATGGACTGTTGCAGTGGTGGCTGACGTGAAGCCTCATTCTCTGCTATGACATGCAGACTAATTCTCTGCTGTCATGAAGCCAGATTGTCTGTTACGGGACCTCTCTGCTCTGCCTGTGTGCTAGGCCTAAATATATGCCAATGGACTGTTGCAGTGGTGGGTGACGTGAAGCCTCATTCTCTGCTATGACATGCAGACTGATTCTCTGCTGACATGAAGCCAGATTGTCTGTTACGGGACCTCTCTGCTCTGCCTGTGTGCTAGGCCTAAATATATGCCAATGGACTGTTGCAGTGGTGGGTGACGTGAAGCCTCATTCTCTGCTATGACATGCAGACTGATTCTCTGCTGACATGAAGCCAGATTGTCTGTTACGGGACCTCTCTGCTCTGCCTGTGTGCTAGGCCTAAATATATGCCAATGGACTGTTGCAGTGGTGGCTGACGTGAAGCCTCATTCTCTGCTATGACATGCAGACTAATTCTCTGCTGACATGAAGACAGATTCTCTGTTACGGGACCTCTCTCCTCTGCCTGGGTGCCGGGGCCTAAATATCTGAGAATGGACTGTTCCAGTGGTGGGTGACGGGAAGCCAGATTCTCTGCTATGGAACCTCTCTCCAATTGATTTTGGTTAATTTTTATTTATTTAATTTTTATTTTAATTCATTTCCCTATCCACATTTGTTTGCAGGGGATTTACCTACATGTTGCTGCCTTTTGCAGCCCTCTAGCTCTTTCCTGGGCTGTTTTACAGCCTTTTTAGTGCCGAAAAGTTCGGGTCCCCATTGACTTCAATGGGGTTCGGGTTCGGGACGAAGTTCGGATCGGGTTCGGATCCCGAACCCGAACATTTCCGGGATGTTCGGCCGAACTTCTCGAACCCGAACATCCAGGTGTTCGCTCAACTCTATTTATGAGCACATACACCTAACAGAGAAAAACCAAATGGGACCTTGATAGAAAATAAAACCTAATAAATAATAATATATACACTACGTGCAGAATTATTAGGCAAATGAGTATTTTGACCACATCATCCTCTTTATGCATGTTGTCTTACTCCAAGCTGTATAGGCTCGAAAGCCTACTACCAATTAAGCATATTAGGTGATGTGCATCTCTGTAATGAGAAGGGGTGTGGTCTAATGACATCAACACCCTATATCAGGTGTGCATAATTATTAGGCAACTTCCTTTCCTTTGGCAAAATGGGTCAAAAGAAGGACTTGACAGGCTCAGAAAAGTAAAAAATAGTGAGATATCTTGCAGAGGGATGCAGCACTCTTAAAATTGCAAAGCTTCTGAAGCGTGATCATCGAACAATCAAGCGTTTCATTCAAAATAGTCAACAGGGTCGCAAGAAGCGTGTGGAAAAACCAAGGCGCAAAATAACTGCCCATGAACTGAGAAAAGTCAAGCGTGCAGCTGCCAAGATGCCACTTGCCACCAGTTTGGCCATATTTCAGAGCTGCAACATCACTGGAGTGCCCAAAAGCACAAGGTGTGCAATACTCAGAGACATGGCCAAGGTAAGAAAGGCTGAAAGACGACCACCAGTGAACAAGACACACAAGCTGAAACGTCAAGACTGGGCCAAGAAATATCTCAAGACTGATTTTTCTAAGGTTTTATGGACTGATGAAATGAGAGTGAGTCTTGATGGGCCAGATGGCTGGATTGGTAAAGGGCAGAGAGCTCCAGTCCGACTCAGACGCCAGCAAGGTGGAGGTGGAGTACTGGTTTGGGCTGGTATCATCAAAGATGAGCTTGTGGGGCCTTTTTGGGTTGAGGATGGAGTCAAGCTCAACTCCCAGTCCTACTGCCAGTTTCTGGAAGACACCTTCTTCAAGCAGTGGTACAGGAAGAAGTCTGCAAGGTAAGAAAAACATGATTTTCATGCAGGACAATGCTCCATCACACGCGTCCAAGTACTCCACAACGTGGCTGGCAAGAAAGGGTATAAAAGAAGAAAATCTAATGACATGGCCTCCTTGTTCCCCTGATCTGAACCCCATTGAGATCCTGTGGTCCATCATCAAATGTGAGATTTACAAGGAGGGAAAACAGTACACCTCTCTGAACAGTGTCTGGGAGGCTGTGGTTGCTGCTGCACGCAATGTTGATGGTGAACAGATCAAAACACTGACAGAATCCATGGATGGCAGGCTTTTGAGTGTCCTTGCAAAGAAAGGTGGCTATATTGGTCACTGATTTGTTTTTGTTTTGTTTTTGAATGTCAGAAATGTATATTTGTGAATGTTGAGATGTTATATTGGTTTCACTGGTAAAAATAAATAATTGAAATGGGTATATATTTGTTTTTTGTTAAGTTGCCTAATAATTATGTACAGTAATAGTCACCTGCACACACAGATATCCCCCTAAAATAGCTAAAACTAAAAACAAACTAAAAACTACTTCCAAAAATATTCAGCTTTGATATTAATGAGTTTTTTGGGTTCATTGAGAACATGGTTGTTGTTCAATAATAAAATTAATCCTCAAAAATACAACTTGCCTAATAATTCTGCACTCCCTGTATAAATATTTGTATGTAAAATAATGAACACATATATGCTGTCCAACCAGGATACGGATTTAGCTAAAAAATACACACATATAAAATCTACATAGAAAAAACCTAAAATGAAATTACAGGTCCTTCTAAAAAAATTAGCATATTGTGGTAAAGTTCATTATTTTCTGTAATGTACTGATAAACATTAGACTTTCATATATTTTAGATTCATTACACACAACTGAAGTAGTTCAAGCCTTTTATTGTTTTAATATTGATGATTTTGGCATACAGCTCATGAAAACCCAAAATTCCTATCTAAAAAAATTTGCATATCACGAAAAGGTTCTCTAAACGAGCTATTAACCTAATCATCTGAATCAACTAATTAACTCTAAACACCTGCAAAAGATTCCTGAGGCTTTTAAAAACTCCCAGCCTGGTTCATTACTCAAAACCGCAATCATGGGTAAGACTGCCGACCTGACTGCTGTCCAGAAGGCCATCATTGACACCCTCAAGCAAGAGGGTAAGACACAGAAAGAAATTTCTGAACGAATAGGCTGTTTCCAGAGTGCTGTATCAAGGCACCTCAGTGGGAAGTCTGTGGGAAGGAAAAAGTGTGGCAGAAAACGCTGCACAACGAGAAGAGGTGAGGAAGATTGTGGAGAAGGACCGATTCCAGACCTTGGGGGACCTGCGGAAGCAGTGGACTGAGTCTGGAGTAGAAACATCCAGAGCCACCGTGTACAGGCGTGTGCAGGAAATGGGCTACAGGTGCCGCATTCCCCAGGTCAAGCCACTTTTGAACCAGAAACAGCGGCAGAAGCGCCTGACCTGGGCTACAGAGAAGCAGCACTGGACTGTTGCTCAGTGGTCCAAAGTACTTTTTTCAGATAAAAAGCAAATTTTGCATGTCATTCGGAAATCAAGGTGCCAGAGTCTGGAGGAAGACTGGGGAGAGGGAAATGCCAAATGCCTGAAGTCCAGTGTCAAGTACCCACAGTCAGTGATGGTCTGGGGCGCCATGTCAGCTGCTGGTGTTGGTCCACTGTGTTTTATCAAGGGCAGGGTCAATGCAGCTAGCTATCAGGAGATTTTGGAGCACTTCATGCTTCCATCTGATGAAAAGCTTTATGGAGATGAAGATGTCATTTTTCAGCACGACCTGGCACCTGCTCACAGTGCCAAAACCGCTGGTAAATGGTTTACTGACCATGGTATTACTGTGCTCAATTGGCCTGCCAACTCTCCTGACCTGAACCCCATAGAGAATCTGTGGAATATTGGGAAGAGAAAGTTGAGAGACGCAAGACCCAACACTCTGCATGAGCTTAAGGCCGCTATCGAAGCATCCTGGGCCTCCATAACACCTCAGCAGTGCCACAGGCTGATTGCCTCCATGCCACGCCGCATTGAAGCAGTCATTTCTGCAAAAGGATTCCCGACCAAGTATTGAGTGCATAACTGAACATCATTATTTGAAGGTTGACTTTTTTTGTATTAAAAACACTTTTCTTTTATTGGTCGGATGAAATATGCTATTTTTTTTAGATAGGAAATTTGGGTTTTCATGAGCTGTATGCCAAAATCATCAATATTAAAACAATAAACAATAAAAACTACTACAGTTGGTGTGTAATGAATCTAAAATATATGAAAGTCTAATGTTTATCAGTACATTACAGAAAATAATGAACTTTATCACAATATGCTAATTTTTTTAGAAGGACCTGTATATATATTTCTATAGTTATGAGTCCAAAGAAGATTAAGTTGATCCATACCTTCAGGAGTGCTTTAACAGATTCTGAGACCAGTCAGGAGTCATTAGGATGAGTTGTTCCAGTGAAGTATTTATAGTTTGCACGTGTAGTTAGTTTGTGGTCTCTACACTTCCTGTTTGCATGGATCAAATCAAATCCCCTTCTGGGGTTATCTGATTCATATATTTTATTCTCTTTTGCTACAATAACATAGTAGTCCCTAGTCTTATTGTTTTGGGTGTAGAAACATTATCTTAAAAGGCAGACTGGATATTTCTAATCGCGATGCGCTCCACTGTGGAACGCACCGCCATTTTATTCCGGTTGTTGGATGTTAATATAGGAACTGGGTTTGGGAGATTAATATATAAATAAAGATCTTTTTGGGGGAAACAGGGAAAGGGGAGAGACGAGCCAACTCCAGTCTAAATCTGTGGCTTAAGTTATCCCCACAGTTAGTGTGTCGGCACCATCTATAATTGCGATGCGTTCCACTGTGGAACACACCGCCATCTTCTTCCGGTTTCAGGACGGGGTAAGAAGAAGAGGAGCCTGCGTCCGTTTGGTGGGTGGATCAACACGCGATGCGTTTCACCTTGGAACGCAACCCCCTCCTAAATAACTGTATAATGCAGATATCTACTTTGTAGTGGGATATATCTTAATTAAGTGAAAATGGGTCAGAAAGATACTCAGAGGAACATTGAATATAGGAATTTAGGGGTCTTACTGTAGAAGAATATTATAAATCAAAGATGAATTTAAATGAAGATATAATCAATTTCGGAAGGGGGGGGGGAAGGAGTGCTGATGATCATGTGTATAGACACATTGATGGATATATATATCTATATGTGCAATATATCTATATGTGGAACGCAAATACATAAGCTATATACACCGTGGGGAGTTATGCTACATGTGGAATACATGGAAACCAGATATTTGTTATATTTGTTTAATAGTTCGTATATTCAAGAGATTAATTTAAACCAAATGGTATTAAAGTGTTGAGACAGAAAATCCAGTACATCTCCCTGCGACATAGAGACTGGTAGGATTTCATGTCCTTTTCTAATAGTGTGACTGTTAGACCGGATGGATCTCCCTCATGGACCATCGCAAAATGCCTGGATACACTATGAGTTGTGATCTTTCTTGCAATGTTCGACCGATGTTCGTTCATCCTTTCACGTGCTGATTGGATGGTGCGTCCTGCATAGAAAAGATTGCAGGGACAGCATAGAAGGTAGATGACATTAGTTGACCCGCAATCTAACCTGTGTTTGATGTTAAAAATGTCATTGTTGGAGGGAATGATAACTTCTTTCTTTCCGTCTGTTAACATATTGCAGCATTTGCATCTTCTATTATTGCATTTGAAATTTCCCGGAAGTTTTTGGGGAATTTTTTCAATAGTTTTTTTTTATATTGGGAGGAGCTTCTCTCTATTTTTGGGCAAGAAGGGGCTAATAAGTTCTTCAGGGTTTTTGCCCTTCTGAATATAAGAATAGGTTTCGGGGGGATCAGTTTACCCAATATGGGGTCTTTTAGTAGAATTGGCCAATTTTTTACTAGGGTCTGCCTAATAAGAGAATGTTGTGAGTTATAACGAATGATAAGACTTGAACCTTGGAACCCATCATTACTTTTTATTTTTTCCAGTGTGGAGAATTTAGGTTTAGATTTAAGACTCTCCTTTTGTGAGATTTGATATATTTTCTTGCTGGAGTCTATTAGCTGTTTTTTTGGGTAGCCTTTTTCTTTAAACCTTTCCTTCAATTCCCTGACCTGGGTCTTCATAGTTCGGTCATCTGTGCAGTTTCTCCTGATCCTTTTCATTTGACTATATGGGATGTTGCGCTTCCATTTGGAATGGTGGCAGCTCCTATAGTCAAGAAAACTATTGGCATCTACACTTTTGAAGTGGGTCTTACTGATAATTTTCTTATTTTTAATGCTGAGATGTAGATCCAGAAACACCACCTCCACTGGATTTTGTTCCATAGTAAAAGAGAGATTCCAGTGGTTGGAATTGATGTGTTCAATAAATTGGATTAGGTCATTACTGTCACCTTGCCAGATGAAAATGATATTGTCTATGAATCGACGGTAGAACCTGATTTGTGGATGTGTAAGCAGGCCGAATTTCTGTTCGAACACTCCCATGAAAAGGTTTGCGTAGGATGGGGCAAACTTAGTGCCCATCGCTGTTCCCTGTGTTTGAATATAAAATTTGTCATTGAATGTGAAATAATTGTGTTGAAGTATGAATTCAATTGATCTGAGAAGAAATTATTTTTGATGATCTGGCATGTGGGAATCCTGAAGTAAGGTCTGGGAGATGGCAGCAATACCTAAAGGGTGTTGGATGTTGCTGTACAGGGCTGAAACATCAAGGGTAACCCAGATATAGTTCTCCTCCCACTGAAAGGATTCTAGAGAATCTATAAGGTGTGATGTGTCTCTTATATATAATGGGAGCAGGGGTACATACTTCTGTAGATAACTGTCTACATAGGCAGAAAGGTTAGCTGTCAAACAGCCCACTCCTGAAATAATTGGTCTTCCGGGTGGGTTTTGAAGATTTTTATGAATTTTGGGCAGAAAATAAAACCTAGATATTGATGGATATGCAGTTTTTAAAAAAGATCTTAATTTTTTGTCAATAATTCCCCCGGAGTATCCTAAGTCTATTAGATCAAATAAGGATTTCTTGAAGGGTTTTGTTGGATCCTCTTTCAATGGTTTGTAGTATTCAGAATCTGATAGGATTCTTAGGGATTCCCTTAGATAATAGTCAGAATTCATAACTACCACCCCTCCTCCTTTATCTGCACTCTTTATAACAATTTCTTTGTTGGCCTTAAGGCTTTTTAGTGCTTTCTGTTCATTTGAATCTAGATTTTTGCGGGGTATTTTAGAATATGGATCAGAAGGACCTTTTTTTACTATCTCCTTTTTGTTCAGTGAGTGCAGTCTTTAAATCTTCCAGTACTATATTGTAAAAGCATTCTATGTGAGCTCCCCTGCTCTCTAGGTGGTAGAAGGAGGATTTTCCCTTGAGATCACATGGGATAGGCGGACAACTCTGAGTGGAGGGTTCTATCACATCTTCCACTCTAGTTTGTGCACGGATCTTGCCTGCAAAATGCCTTTTGAGGGTAAGTTTTCTCATAAATTGATTTAAATCAACAAAAAATTCAAAAGGGTCTATTGTGTCTGTCGGGCAAAAAGAGAGACCTCTACTTAATAATGCTATCTCATTCTCTTGTAAGGTGTGCTTGGATAGATTAAATATGCCTTTAGATCTTTCTGGATGGCACAAAGATGGTGGCTGAATTATGTGGGACTGTTTCCCTTTTTTCTGTTATAACCAAATTAATGTATTTATTTCTCCTGAAGAAGAGGGCCTCAGACCCTCGAAACACGTTGAGCCTTATACTAATAAAATGATTGACCAGAAGCCACGTGTGTAGGCGGCGTTCAATTATTTACATCTCTACATGCGATCCGGGCTGTGGGGGAAAATAGTCCCAGGTGTCTTGAACTTATCCTGGTGCCTGCCCCCCCTGTGAAGTGAGTGGATTTGATTTTACTATTATCCTTAATTTTATTACTATCATTATTTTATGATCTCTAACATCACCAATATAGAGCTGAGGAGTTTTTTCTAAACTCCTAGCTCTTCAAACAGACCCCGGTGAAGGTCTTCTCTATATCTTATACACAAATAAGAATTAATCTGTATCTTCATCACGACTAATGACTGAGTGATCTGGCGCCTGGTACGTGTTTCAAACTTTTTTTCACGGGTGTGAAGGGCTTCTCTTCCTTTGTCCTCTCTACACCGCCTATATCTCTTCAAAAGTGGGCAAGGGTAATCCTTGATCCACTGAAACACTTGAGCTGCCTATCTTGTTCCATAATTGCAGATGAGCATAACTCCTATATTGTTCTCTATAGAACTCTCCTCCGCCCCCTGGCGCCTCTGATAGCCTCTACTCTAGGTACCTATTTTGCGACTCCTAGTCCACTTTTAGACCAGGGAGTTCAAATTGTACCGTAATCCTCTTTTTGTATCTCTACATTTAGCTTTAATAGCTTATGTAGCACTATGAACAGGATCAGAAGTAAAATCTTACCAGGCATTGGGGGGGGTTAACATTAAAATAAATGTTAGTTTATATTATTATTATTGTTAGTTTTATTATTTCTTCTTATTATAAGTATTGTTATTTAATATCATTTTTAAGACTATTATGAACAAATTTATAAAATATATATATATATATAATAAAGAAAATATAAAACAAAGGAAAATTCAGGTCTTATAATGTTTCTGAAAACTTACTTGTCGCTGCAAGAGCCGAGAGGAGGCTGAGAATTCCGATCAGGGAGCTCATGGTTCAGTTCTTGAAGGCAGGATGTAATGTGAGATGACAATCTCGAGGATCGAGGTTCCTAATTTATTATTTTTAGGGTGGGACTTGAGAAACGAAACAAACATTACCTCTTCTTATGTAACTGTGATTTTGTAATTTTGTGAAACACCTTAGGTTTGTAAAAGAATTGTGTAAAACAATTCTGAATTTTAATGCTAAATGTTAACCCTGCAGATACATAAGAGGTATCAGGCTCACCTCTTCTATCCCCTTTCCCCCTAAATCAGTAGGGGAGAGATGAATGAATATCTTAAAATTTGGTTTGGGTCCGATTCATCTAAAATCACCTTTGTGATTTGATTCAGGTCCAAATAATTTCTAACCAAATCCCTCTCATCCCCAGAATCAAATCACTTAAAATTTGATTATGTTAGAATGAAGAGGTTTTTTTTTTTTCGTTTTTTTTTCTTTACTAGTAGGAAGGTTATGCCAATAGTCTTCCAAAGGTTATCCCTTAATCCTTACATGGATGGCGAAGGGAAGGTCTTTAAACATGGAGCCCACTCACACGTGCAGCCGGTGCCATATCCGGCGGGTCTCTGCTGTTTCAAACAGCAAAGGCCTGTGACTAATGTCCATGACTGGCAGTAATGCAGATCACAGGCATTTTAGCTTTTAAATGCTGTGATCAAGTGTGACCAAGGCATCTTAATAGCAAGTATTAAGGTATTAGCAGGTATTTAAGTGGCTCAGCCCTTAACCCAGACGCCTCAGAGTCAAGGTCCTAATCTTGTGCTAAAGAGCTTGCTTACCAACTTGTGTTCATGACTTCATACTTTGTTCCTGGACTTCGTTTATCGTTTAAACCCTGCCTGCTTGCGACCCGAATTGTCTGACCTTGTTCCTGTGCCACCTGCCCTGACCCATTGCTTGTTGACTACGTCTCTGCCTCTTCCTCCAGCTCCTGTCTTTTTGCTCCTGGTAACAACCCTGTCTGTCTGACCACGTTTCTACTGTCGGTACCTTCGCAGGTACCTCCTGGTCTGCCCGGACTAGCTGCGACTGACTGGTTTATGCTCTGGAGTAGCCCCTGGCAATTACCGACGGTCAAGCCTATCCTCACCATCTGAGGCTGTAGTGACATCCGGGTAGTTGCTTAGTTACTCCTCTCCAGAGTATTGCTAGATAGTGGAACAGTGGGTTCACATCCACTGATCTGTGACAATCAGGAAGGGCAGATCTATACATTGACCCCAGTCAGAGGAGTGTGAAAATCCTCACTGACCATAACTTGTTCATTTTGACAAAAGTGATGTTTTGTACACTGGCGGAGGACAACTTGGTCTGTTTGGGTGTCACAAAGTCTCCTGTTGTGCTGAAAATCCTCTTTGAGATAACACTGGAGGCTGGGTAAGAGAGAACAGAGAGAGCTCACTGGCACAGTTTGGCCCACTGTTCCAATCTAACTGCCCAAAAGTCCATGGGGTCAGGAAACAGTATACTCTGGATAAAGACCAGAGTCCAGGTAGGATGCTGAGCTGGTACATCTCCATTTGCTGATTTGCATCAGCCTGGCATAGAACATGAAAGAATTACTCCATCATGTTGATGGTACTGATTTGGCTGCTGCTGCTGTGGCTTCTGCTGCTTGTGGTAGCAGAGATGGGGGAGTTGGGTAAATCTGAAGGGGGGTGGAAAGGGGCCCCCGGTCAGAACCACCGAAAGCTGTGGCAAGCTGCACACAGTGTTTATTAACGTAATTTGGCCTCCCTTTCACCGAGAGGAAAACATTCTCCCATTTTGCTTTGATCGCGAGGGTCTAAAAGCATGGCGATCCAGTAATCATCAGACTCCTTCTTGTGAATGATACGCCTGTCAGTATGTAAGCAAGCAAGCATACATACAGCTTACCATTCTGGGCAGTGTTAGTCCAAAGACCCAATTATTTCTGGCTCCACTCCCCCCATTGATATCATTGGTGATTGTGACAGGTGTCATCATCCTCCTGCTCTTCAACCAATGACACCCTCTTCCTCCTCCAGTGACAGCTCCTTATACTCCAACTCCATAGGACTTGCTCCTTGTTGGTCCTCAACAGTTACAGGTCAGGCGGCAAGATGCGTTAGCTTTTCAATTTCCGCCATCCCTTGTTGCGTCTGCATGAGAATCTTTTCTAAGATACCGTATTTTTTGACCTATAAGAAGCACCTGCCCATAAGACGCATCTAGGTTTTTGAGGAGTCAAATAAGAAAAAAAAAAATGTTGAACCAAAAGGTGTGCTTTTGGTGGGTTTTGAACTAATTATGGTCTGTGGATGACACTATTATGGGGCATCTGTTAAGAACACTGTTATGGGGGATCTGTGGGTGACACTGTTATGGGGGATCTGTTGGTGACACTGTTATGGGGGATCTGTTGGTGTAGGCATTGTTAATATATAAAAATTCAGGGTAATCAGCGCCTGTATTACTTACAAGTGCTCAGTTGCAGAGAGGAGGGAGGAGGCAGGCCAGGAGGATGGGCGCTGGCATCGTCAGTCACTACGTCACGTGCCTGCGCTGCCCACTTTATGAATGAAGCAGGTGGCGTTGGCGCATGACGTAGTGACTCATGCTGCCAGCGCCCGTCCACCCGGCCTGCCTTCTCCCTCCTCTCTGCTACTGAGCGCTTGTAAGTAATACAGACGCTGATTACCCACAATTTTTATACATTAACAATGCCTACAATTACAGATACGATTATTTACAGTGACCGGGCCCGTGTAGTACAGGGTGGGCCATTTATATGGATACACCTTAATAAAATGGGAATGGTTGGCGATATTAACTTCCTGTTTGTGGCACATTAGTATATGTGAGGGGGGAAACTTTTCAAGATGGGTGGTGACCATGGCGGCCATTTTGAATGCAACTTTTGTTTTTTCAATAGGAAGAGGGTCATGTGACACATGAAAAATATTGGGAATTTCACAAGAAAAACAATGGTCTGCTTGGTTTTAACGTAACTTTATTCTTTCATGAGTTATTTACAAGTTTCTGACCACTTATAAAATGTGTTCAATGTGCTGCCCATTGTGTTGGATTGTCAATGCAACCCTCTTCTCCCACTCTTCACACACTAATAGCAACACCGCAGGAGAAATGCTAGCACAGGCTTCCAGTATCCGTAGTTTCAGGTGCTGCACATCTTGTATCTTCACAGCATAGACAATTGCCTTCAGATGACCCCAAAGATAAAAGTCTAAGGGGGTCAGATTAGGAGACCTTGGGGGCCATTCAACTGGCCCACGACGACCAATCCACTTTCCAGGAAACTGTTCATCTAGGAATGCTCGGACCTGACACCCATAATGTGGTGGTGCACCATCTTGCTGGAAAATAAATAATTACTCTTACCGGTAATAAATTTTTCCGATAGCCTCCACAACGGCACTTATTGGAGGGATGTCCCCGCCCCGGACAGGAAACAACGACGTAGAAGCAGAAGATTTAAGAACCTCCTCCCCCTTACCTAGTCAGTCAATTAGAGAGGACACGGAAGTGATGCCAAAAAAAAATAAATCATATGTATTAATAACCAAGGACAATTACATCATTAGAAAGAAAAACAATAAGTCTTTAGCAGAACTTAGATCCATGTAACAATATATCAGGGAGGGAATCCCAGTGCCGTTGTGGAGGCTATCGAAAAAATCAATTACCGATAAGAGTAATTATTTATTTTCCCTAACGCCTCCACAACGGCACCTTTTGGAGGATTAACAGAGTAATAGGATTAGGGAGGGACAGCAGCAGAAAGTACCCTGCGCCCAAATGATAAGTCCTGGTTCTTAAGGATATCCAGTCTATAGTGATTGAAAAAAGTCATAGGATTGGCCCAAGTTTCGGCTCTACACATCTGTTCTAATGATACTGATGCTGCCTCAGACCAGGAGGATGACACTGCTCTGGTGGAGTGAGCCCTTAGCCCAACCGGGGGCTGGAGGTCTTTCTGCAGGTAAGCTAGCTTGATCATATTTTTTATCCATCTGGATATCGTAGGTTTGCTAGCCCCGCAACCTTTGTTGGGCCCTTGGTACTGTAAGAACAGTTGGTCCGAGTGTCTGAAGGATGAAGTTCTGTTGAGGTAGCAGATTACAACCCTTATTACATCCAAGTTGTGGTATTTCTTCTCTTTTTCCGAGGTTGGTGAAGGACAGAACGAGGGCAGCAAAATTTCTTGTTCCCAGTGAAATCTAGACACTACCTTAGGTAGGAAGGCTGGGCAATGTTTCAGAATTATGCGGTCATCGAGGATCGTCAGATAAGGAGGTTTATATGAAAAGGCTTGGATCTCCCCGACTCTTCTAGCAGTTGTAATGTCTTCAACGTAAGAAGTCTCAGGGATATTTCTTCTATTGGTTCAAACAAAGGAGACATTAGGACAGACAGCACTAAGTTAAGATCCCAGGGAGCAATGGTGGGACAGGATACAGGAGTCTTTTTCATAGCACCTTTAAGAAAACGCTTTATTAAAGAGGATTCTGACAACTTGATGTCCAAAACGCACTTGGGGCTGATACCTGCACTCTAAGGGTTGCTGGTCTGAGGCCTTTGTCAAGTCCGACTTGAAGGAACTGCAGAATTTGAGGAATGTCTGGTAACATCATGTCACCTGAGAATTTTTGAAAGGCTTTCCAGGTCCGCAGATAAATTCTGGATGTTATGAGTTTTCGGCTGAGCATGAGAGTGGAGATAACTGAGTCCCGTTTTTTTAAGGTGCTGCGCTCAGTCTTCAGGCCGCCAAGTTCAAGTGTTTGATGCTTGGGTGATTTACTGGGCCTTGATGAAGGAGATCCGGTATGGATGGGAGGACCCAGGATTCCCCTGCTGAAAGATGAAGTAGCAAGAGGAACCAGGATCTTCTCGGCCAGTGAGGGGCTATATAGATTACCTTGGCCTTTTCTTCCTGTTTCTTTATCAGGGTCTTTGATATTAGGCTGAAGGGAGGAAAGGCATAAAGAAGGCAGTTCGGCCATGGTCAGGATAGGGCATCTATCCATAGTGGCTGATCCCTTTGGGAGAGGGAACAGAACTGTTTGGTCTGTTTGTTGGACTTTGTCGCAAACAGATCTATTTTTGGAGTCCCCCACTTGAGACACAATTGCTGAAATATTTGCGGATTTAGGGACCACTCTCCTTCTTTCAGAGTCTGACGGCTGAGGAAGTCGGCCAAAGTATTTTCTTCTCCTCTGACATGTAAGGCTGTAAGGGAAATTAGGTTGCTCTCTGCCCAGGAGAAGATCTTGTCGCTTACAGCTGCTAGGGAGCAACTCCTTGTGCCTCCCTGTTTGTTTAAATAGGCGACCGTAGTAGTATTGTCTGAGAAGACCTTTATACTTTTTGGTGATGTAGGCGTAAAGAGTGCGACCAACCATGACATTGTAAACTGCTGAGAGTTCCCTTAAGTTGGAGGAGTCTTGTAGTAGATCCGCTCCCCAAGTGCCTTGGACCACTCTTCCGCCTTAGTGACCCCCCTAGCCGATGCTGCTGGCGTCTGTGGTTATGATCATTTGATCTCCTTGTCTCCAGGAAACACCCGTCTGAAGGTGTTTTCTGATTCTCCACCACATAAGAGATATTTTTACCGACTTCGGAATTATCACGCGCTTTTCCAGGGCCGAGGAGGTGCCATCCGAGGAAGATAGGAGGAACGCCTGAAGTGGTCTTGTGTGGTGTTGGGCCCACCTTACTGACTGGATCGTTGACGTAAGGGTACCTAGAATGGTCATGAGGTTCCTTACCGTTGTGGATCTTTGACTGCAGAATAGCAAGACTTTTTCCTGGAGCTCGATCTGTTTGTCCTGTGGAAGAAAATACATTAATCGATGGGAACCTAATGTTACCCCTAAAAAGGTCTTCCTTTGTGCCGGATTTAAGTCTGACTTTTTGAAATTTATTATGCACCCTAGGGTGGTAAAAAATTCCTGAACGTCTGCTAGGTGGGACAGAAGGGCCTCTGCACAGGGAGCAGCTACCAGAAAATCATCCAGGTAAGGTATAATTTGAATGCCTCTTAGGTGAAGGGCTTTGACGACCTCTGCCATGATCTTTGAAAACACCCTTGGGGCTGAGGAGAGCCCATAGGGGAGGGCTATGAACTGAAAGTGACAGATTTTTTTATATAGAAAGCAAATCTTAAATACTTTTGATGGGGCCATAACAATCGGGACGTGGTAATAGGCGTCCTGAAGGTCCATGCTCGCCATGAAGCAGTCTTGGGGGAGGACATTTATGGTGGATCTCACTGACTCCATCTTGAAGCTCTTGTAAACGACAAACTTGTTTAAGCCTTTTAAGTTTATAATTAGTCGATAGGTCTTGTTGGCTTTTTGGATTAAGAAGACCCTGTTCTCCTGCCGGAACCTGACAAATTACTCCTTTCTGAATCAGTGAGGCAATTTCTGACTCTAGGCAAGATTGTTTTTCTCGATGAGGCAGAATTTTGTTGATCATAAAGTAATCTGTTGGTATTGACAGAAACTCTAACTTTAGGCCATGATTTAGGGTGTCTACCACCCAGGAAGATGCTCCTATATTTTCCCAGACGGCAGCAAAGTGGATTAGTCTGCCACCCACTTGACGTCTAGCATCATTGTTTTGAGGATGAAGCATTTTCGGGGTTAAAGAGAAACCCTCTACCCCTACCTCTGGAGGGCTGCCATCTCTTCGAACTCTCTTTTTTCTTAGGATCCCCTTTGGGCTTTCTTTGATTTCGAAAGTAACGCCTCTGATGAAAATAGTGGTTTTCCATAGGGAAGCCCTTCTTTGTGTCCGCAGCTTTATCCAGAATATTGTCTAAGGTGGAACCAAACAATCTATCGCCTTCACACGGGATGGAGCATAGGCGATTCTTTGAGCTCGTGTCCCTTGACCAGGTGCGGAGCCAGACAGCTCTTCTTGTAGCATTTGATAAGGCTGCTGACCTGGCAGAGAGTTTCACTAAGTCCGCAGCTGCATCAGCAAGAAAATTAGACGCCTTCTTGAGAGTTGGTAGGGAAGCCAGGATTTCTTCTCGCGGGGTACCTGCCACTAGGTGACCTTCTAGCTGGTTCAGCCAAACTGAGAGTGTTCTTGCAGTACAGGTAGAAGCTATACTTGGTCGCAGCATGGCTGTGTTAGTCTCCCATGATTTTTTCAAAAGGCTCTCACACTTTTTGTCCATGGGGTCCCTGAGGAGGCCAGTATCCTCAAAGGGTAGCGAGGTTCTTTTAGAGATCTGGGCTACTGGTGCATCTACCTTTGGGTTTTTTTCCCACAGGTTTGAATCAGCGTCATCAAAGGGGTATTTGCGTTTAAAGGCGCCTGGTATAGCAACCCTTTTTTCTGGATCTTTTCACTCTCTAGCAATAAGGGACTTGACATTATTGTGAATAGGGAAGGTTCTTTTCTTCCTCTCCCCTAACCCCTGGTACATCTGGTCTTGTACAGAGTGAGCCTGAGTCACCTCCTCGATGTTCATAGTTGCTCTGATGATTTTTAAAAATCCATCTGTCTCTTTCGGCTGAAAGAGGGGTTTACCAGAGTTGTCTTCAGAAGAGAAGGGGTCTGACCCGGAAAGGATTTCCCCTTCATCCCACTCAAACCCGGTGTCAGAGGCTAGGGATCTTTGAGAGGTGGATGGTCTTGGGGATGACGGCATTCTTAGGTCTACTGCTGCATTTAATTCTTCTTTAATTATTGACCTCATAGACTCGAGAAGGGAAGGAGATTCCTCTGAGACAAATTTTTCTGTGTACTTGGGGCACAGATGTTTTTTTGACTTGGAGGAGAGTGCTTTGCGACATTTTTTTCGTGCCAGATCTCCACCAGGCGGTTTCGGGGTTGTGGTCTCTCTGGCCTAAGATCAACATAGAAACATAATGGGGAGCACATTTAGAGACCAGCAAAAGAACCATCTAAGAGGCCAGACCCTTCACCGGTGGTGGAAAGCAGCAGGCACCAAGTGTGCAATATAAGGTATAGAACAGAATACATAACAGTTATAAGCATATCTCTCCTCTGGGAGGAGGCTTATTGGGCTGAGGGCAGAGACAGAGGGATCCACAGGCTTTCTTGCGGTGTCCATGTCTCCAGGGCCCAGCATGGCTAAGCGTAGCATGAGGACGCTGTGCTGGTTGAGGGGAACTTTTAAAGTCCGCGCCGCTGGAGCTCCACCTACTTGCGAGATTCTCTTGCCCAAGGAGAATCTCACCCGCTGACGTCAGACGCCGGACGTCGGATCCCGCGATAGTTCTCAGGAACTACCGCGCAGGCGCCCGGGGACGCCTGCAAGCAGGACTTACTCCCAGCAACAGGAAGGGAGGCCATGCGTCCCCGAGGACCTGTTCCCTGCTCCAGTCCTCCCACATGAAAGTGGGGAAGGACCCCTGGATCGAGGTGAGGCTGGGCGGAAAAGACACAAGTTTCTCCTGCTGCAGGAGCGGCTTCCACGTACTTCCGCCGGACAGGAAACAGCGAATGACTAGGTAATGGGGAGGAGGTTCTTAAATCTTCTGCTTCTACGTCGTTGTTTCCTGTCTGGGGCGGGGACATCCCTCCAATAAGTGCCGTTGTGGAGGCGTTAGGGAAAAACTCAGGGAACGTGCCAGCTTCAGTGCATAAAGAGGGAAACACATCATCATGTAGCAATTTCTCATATCCAGTGGCCTTTAGGTTTCCATTGATGAAGAATGGCCCCACTATCTTTGTATCTTCACTATCTGTGAAGATACAAGATGTGCAGCACCTGAAACTACAGATACTGGAAGCCTGTGCTAGCATTTCTCCTGCTGTGTTGCTATCAGTGTGTGAAGAGTGGGAGAAGAGGGTTGCATTGACAATCCAACACAATGGGCAGCACATTGAACACATTTTATAAGTGGTCAGAAACTTGTATATAACTCATGAAAGAATAAAGTTACGTTAAAACCAAGCACACCATTGTTTTTCTTGTGAAATTCCCAATAAGTTTGATGTGTCACATGACCCTCTTCCTATTGAAAAAACAAAAGTTGGATTCAAAATGTCCGACTTCAAAATGGCCGCCATGGTCACCACCCATCTTGAAAAGTTTCCCCCCTCACATATACTAATG
Organism: Bufo gargarizans; assembly: GCF_014858855.1. Taxonomy (NCBI): domain Eukaryota; kingdom Metazoa; phylum Chordata; class Amphibia; order Anura; family Bufonidae; genus Bufo; species Bufo gargarizans. The sequence continues at coordinate 151,810 of NW_025334710.1, forward strand.
TGCCACAAACAGGAAGTTAATGTCACCAACCATTCCCATTTTACTAAGGTGTATCTATATAAATGGCCCACCCGGTAGAATACAGTCACTGCACAGGCCCCGCTGTCATTATAAAAGCAGATGCCAGCCCCCAGCCCCTCCTCCCTCTCAGCTGATACACCCGCGGCGCGGCATCGCGGCGTATCATTGAAAATTCGGCAAAATGCAGCATTTGCCCAATAAGACGCACTGCTATTTTCCCCCCACTTTTGGGGGGGGGGGGGAAGTGCATCTTATAGGGCGAAAAATACGGTAATTTACACATAAATATATAAAAATATATGTAATGTTTAGTTCTGGATGTAAATAAATATAATTATATACCTACACGACTTTATATACACTCCTCAACTTTGAAATTACAACACCAAGAAGGCCAAATAATCATAGCCCCCTGAAACTTAAAAAAATGGATCAAGTGTATGATGATTGTTTGATGCCAACAGTTTTTTACGAATTAAAAAAATGTGACCATAGCATCTAAGAGCTCAAAACCCGGAAGCACTGCACTTTCTGGCCTGGAACGGCCTCCCCACAAGCAATCAGGGAAGCCATTCATTGCCTGTGAAAGGCCAGGGCCTGCTGATGCTCCGATGCCTTTAACAGGTATATTCCATTGTAGGCCTGCAGGTGGTAAGCACTACATTGCACTATACATAATCTTCTACTTGTCAATGGATTTATTTCCATTGATATATAGAAGTGGGAAACTAAGGATTGCATGATGTTACGCCCTTGAAAAGAAATCTATTTGTATAAACTGGTTTATGGGAAAGACATGCAAATTAGCAGACTTAGCCTGTTTTTTCAGCTGATACACTAATTTGCATGTCTTTCCCGTCTGTCCGACTTTATGCAAATTAGTTTACATGACAAAACAGTAAAGAGAGGTTATTGCATATTATGTTAGGACAATTAGAAAACTGAACATGTTTCTGCAGCCCTCCTAGGAAGTGAGAGAAGAGTTAGCTGACATCCTAAAAGGAGTTTACAATTTTTGTCACCCTAATGATAAAGAGCAAAGGCTGCAAAATTAACTTTTTTGCCCAAAACGGGTGTTAGTTTAATAACTGAATTTCACACGTGCTGATGCTGCAAGGGCTGTAAAATTGTGCATTTTGGCAAAAAAGTTTGTCTTTAAAAACCCAGAAAATTATGGCTGTAGTTGTAGCTTTAATTGCACACTGAATAATCCTGTAAAGGCACCAGATGTTGGATATTGCCAAAAACGTGTGTTTTTTCAAAGCCAGAAAATTATTTAAATTTTAAAAACTTGTTTTTTAACAATCAAATATACAGCAAGGGCTGCAATATTAAGTATTTTGCAAAAAAAAAGAACCCAGAAAATGGTGGCTGTATTTCTAGCTTAAATTGCACACTGACTAATCCAGATGTTGGATATTGCCAAAAAAGTGTGTTTTTTTAGTAACAGAATATGAAAGCTGTATATAACGCTTGAATTTCACATGTGCAGATGCAGCAAGGGCTGTAAAATAGTGTATTTTGCAAAAAAAAAGGGTATTTGTAAAAAACTAAGGGTGTTTTTTTAAAGCCAAATTATTAGGGGCATGGCCTAACCAGGTCAGGGCGTGTCCTTTTTAACAGCTCACTCTTAGACAGCAGCACTTAGACAGCTGCAGGGAGAAACTTACCGTCCCTCCCACCTCTGCAGCTGATAGACGTTGATTTTTAACTTCATTTTTTCAATCCCTGTTGGCTGAGGAGTGGAAGGGGGCATGGCCTAACCGGATCAGGGGCGTGGCTTAACGGGACCTAGAAGTTGATTTTTAACTTCATTTTTTCAATCCCTGTTGGCTGAGGAGTGTGAGGGGTGTGGCCTAACCGGATCGGAGGCGTGGCTTAGCAGGACCTAGGGGCGGGTTTTAGGTCCGTCTTTTGAGGGACCTGAATTGACACCCTACCTGCCCACTGAACTGTGACCTTCCACAGCACTCTGCTTTCTTAAGAAAAATGGCTGGGTTGTTATGGAAACCTGGTGTAAAACTGAGTGTATGTTAAGGACCTGCAAGCTTCTATTGGCTGATAAGGGACATGTGACCGTGTGTATGGCAGTTGGTATATGAAGTTGGGATCTGAAGAGAGACCTGCAGGCTTCTATTGGCTAATTTAGGTCATGTGATGTGCCATATTTTAAATTTTTGGGAATATCTCAGGAACGGTATGTGCTAGAGAGCTGGGACCCGGTCTAAAACCTTCCCGAACACCTGATGTACTGTGATTGTAAATGCGACCGTGCGGATTCCTTTAGCAGACATACATACTAGGGATCGACCGATTATCGGTTTTACCGATATTAACGGCCGATATTCAGGATTTTGAGCGTTATCGGTATCGGCATCTATTTTGCCGATATACCGATAACTTATCAGGAACAGGGATCGCGTTGCTGACAGTGCTCTCTGTGCTCCCTCAGCAGCACAGGGGAGAAGGAAGCAGCGTCTCCCTCACCCCCTGTGCCACTGATGCCCCTGCCACCAATGAGAGGAGGGAGGACAAGAGGAGGGGAGGGGCTATAGCCATTGCACCACCAATGAAGATAACTCACTCATTAATTCATATACAGGAGGCGGGTGCTGGCTGCAGAATCACATAGCCGACTCCCGACCTCTATGACAAGTAGCTGCGATCTGCGGTAGTTAACCCCTCGGGTACCACACCTGATGGGGTTAACTGCCGCGGATCGCAGCTAACGCTCAAAGAGGTCGGGAGCCGGCTATGTGATTCTGCAGCCACCACCCGCCTCCTGTATATGAATTAATGAGAGAATTATCTTCATTGTTGGTGCAGTGCGCCCCCCAACCCCAGTATTAGACATTAGTGGCGCAGTGCGCCCCCCCCAAGCCCCCCAGTATAAATCATTGGTGGTGCAGTGCACCCCCCACCTCAGTATTAAACATTGGTGGTGCAGTGCACCCCTACCCAAGCCCCCCCAGTATTAATAATCGGTGGTGCAGTGCGCCCCCCCACCCAAGTCCCCCAGTCAATCATTGGTGCCAGTGGCCACAGAGTCCCCTCACCTCCTCTAATTGGTGGTGCAGTGGCAGCTTCTGATCGGAGCCCCAGCAGCCAGGACGCTACTGAAGCCCTGACTGCCATGGTAACCTCCCTGCTGCTGTGTGCACAGAGCACAGGGCAGCAGGGAGAGTGTGAAGTCCTATTCACCCTGATAGAGATCTATCAGGGTAAATAGGACAAGGGTTCTAGTCCCTAAGGGGGCTAATAGTAAAAAAAAATTATATATAAAAAAAACACCAAAATACCAAAATATTAATTATAAATGAAAAAAAATAATTACCCCAAAAAAACCTATTAACTGTGACCTACTATTAACTGTGACAGACAGGTCAGGTAGGCGGGCTGAGTGACATGGGGGAAAGACAATAAATTCAGTGTTCTCCATGTTGAGTTTTAGGAAGTGGGAAGAGAAGGATGAAGATATTGCTGACAGACACGCTAGGATTCTGGATAGGAGGGAAGCAACATCTGGGCCAGAGAGGTAGATTTGGGTGTCATCGGCATAGAGGTGGTATTGGACGCCATGGGACTGTATGAGTTGTCCCAGGCCGAATGTATAAGTAAAAAGCAGGGGACCCAGGACAGAGCCTTGAGGGACAAAAAACAGAAAGGGGGCATGATGAGGAGGTAGTGTATGAATGGGAAACTCTAAAGGTTCTGTTGGTGAGGTACGAGGAGATCCAGGAGAGAGCTATGTCTTTGATGTCAAGGGAAGAAAGGATTTGTAGGAGGAGAGAGTGGTCAACAGTGTCAAAGGCAGGGGAAAGATCGAAATGGAGGAGCACAGAGTAGTGATGTTTAGATTTGACAGCTAGCAAATCGTTGACGACTTTTGTTAGGGCAGTGTCAGAGCAGTGATTTGGTCTGAAGCCGGATTGCATTTGATCAAAAAGAGAGTGAGATGAAAGGTGAGAGGACAATTTGAGATTCTAGGAGTTCGGATGCAAATTGAAGTAGTTAAATGGGACGATAAAGAGGATGTGTCCAGGGAAAGTTTAATCAGTATGGGTGTAACAATCGCATGTTTAAAAGAGGAAGGGAAGATGCTAGTGGTTAGTGATAGGTTGAAGAGGTGGGTTAGAGCAGGGATAACTATAGTGGTGAGGTTAGGGATGAGGTGGGATGGGATTGGGTCAAGGGCACAAGTGGTGAGGTCTGACTTGGAGACTAAGTTGGAAAGCTTTTCTTCTGTTATGGTGTTAACCCTTTGAGGACCATAAGATTACCGTCATCAATATAAAAATAATTCTATTTTTTTCCATTTAAGAATGTATTTGAACAATAAATAAAACCATTTCCACACTTGTGTCATTTTTGGGGGAGGGGTTATGACACGGGACAAATGTGACTATTTAGGTCACTTTTGATGGAAGTCCAAAAGAAGCAAAATTTTTTTGTTACGGCAACTGAAGTTCATACACTTCAGTTGCTGTAACTAAGCCATTTCATGAAATAACTGGCAAAAAACTAGATCCATTTGTTGATAACAACTTATATTTTGACTCAAACAAAAAAAAGGTATTTTAAGTTCTTAATCAGACGATACAGGCAATTAAAAACATGGGACAAATACGTCCCTTGGTCCTCAAAGGGTTAAACTGGGTTATGTGGGCTGAGCTTTAGGTGGCTGTGTTGGGGTGTAGTGGGGGGAGTTGGTGTTTAAAGGGACACTGTCACCTGGATTTTACTTACTGAGCTAATAACATCACCACATCAGTCTCCATGATTTACAATGTACTAGTATTACTGCACTGTGTCTTTTATTTGGTCTATAAAATTGGTTTTATTAATATGCAAAGTACCTAAGTAAGGAGCCCAAGGGGACATCCCTCCGGCAGTTGGAGCCCAGCACCGCCCCACTGCCAATTTATTCACTGCTCATCGCCGACGTAATGTTTGTTCAGCGCCCGTAATCCCGCGCATGCTCCCTGGATACACATGTCAGCGCCCACACTGTGTCCTGGCATCAGCCTCACAGACAAACAGGCGCTGCACAAACATTACGTTGCCGATGAGCAGTGAATAAATTAGCAGTGGGGCGGTGCTGGGCTCCTAAGTAATGGGCTCAGCTGGGCTCTAACTGCCGGAGGGACGTCCCCTTGGGCTCCTTATTGTGGTACTTTGCATATTAATGAAACCGATTTTATAGACCAAATAAAAGACACAGGGCAGTAATACTAGTACATTGTAATGTAAATTGTGGAGACTGATGTGGTGATGTTATTAGCTCAGTAAGTAAAATCCAGGTGACAGTGTCCCCTTAAAGCTTTCATGGAATATATCAATTTTATCTCTGAAATATGAAGCAAAGTCTTGAGCTGAGATGAGGGGAGTGGGAGTTGGCACGGGGGATGTAGTAGAGAGTTGAAGGTATTAAACAGTTGTTTGGGGTTACGGGAGAAAGATGATATGACAGTAGAAGTCCTGTTTAGAAGAGGCAAGTGCAGACTTGAGTGTGAGAACAGCTTCTTTGTACGACATAAAGTCCTCCTTGGAGTGGGTTTTCTTCCAGTGCCGTTCTGCGACTCTTGAAGCTTGTCTTTTGTTTTTTTGTCTGATTAGTGTTCCAGGGTTATCGACTGATTTGCCGGGTTCGTTTGTGTTAGAGGGGCGACTGAGTCAAGGGCTGAAATAATTGTGGTGTTGTAGAAAGTAGCGGCTGTGTCAGTGTCATGAAGGGAAGATATGGTGGATAGTGGTGAGAGAGAGTCTGAGATTGTGTGAATGGAGAGGTGTTGGAGCTTTCTGCAAGGGTGTGGTAGTTTATGGACTGGGTGAGCAGTTGAGGAGAGAGTGGATGAAAATGAAAGAAGATTGTGATCTGAGAGGGGGAGAGGAGAGTTTTAGAAATTAGATAGGGAGCAGAGGCAGGTAAAGACAAGGTCGTGGCTGTGGAGGACCATTGTGTGAGCCCAAAGGAGGCAGTAAGAGATAGGAGCTTAAAGGCATTTGAGTTTTGTGTGTCAATAGGGATGTTGAAATCACCCATAATAATAGATGGGATGTCAGCAGTGAGGAAGTGAAGAAGTCAGGTATTGAAATGGTTGAGAAAGGTAGAAGCAGGGCCTGGTGGACGGTAGATGACGGCTATTTGAAGGTGGTTGAAGATGGGAGATTGTGAATGGGTGGAGATGGGTTGAAGGTGCAGTTCCCTGATAAGAGGAGGCCAACACCACCACTATGTCGGTCTGGGCAGGAGGTGTGAGTAAACTGAAGGATTCTCATAGGATAGTGCAGCAGGGGAGGCTGTGTCTGTAGGTGTCAGCCACGTTTCTGTGAGGCCCAGGAATAAAAATTTATTGGAGATAAAGAGGTCGTGGATGAAGAAAAGTTTGTTACAAGTGGGGGAGCAGGGGTCAGGTGAATGGGTATGAGGTTAGAGGAATGAGTGGAGTTATAGTGGCAGGGGCTTTGTGATAGAGGGGAGATAAAATGGTGGCGACAAAGCGAGGGGGGCCTGGGTTAGGAGATATGTCTCCAGCAATAAGAGAGAGCAAATGTTAGCAAGTGAGTGTAGGATAAAGCAAGGGCTGACCATGTTTAGATGAGAAGAGTGTGTAGGAGGAGTTGAGCAGAAGTGGCCAGGTGAGAGGATAGTAGGGGAGGTGAGATAAATAGCTCTTTGTCAGGTTTAGAAATAGTGGGGTAACAGAATAGTCTGAGGGATATGAAGGTACCGTATTTTTTGGCCTATAAAATGCACCCCTGTTTACTAAAATACCAGGAAAGAGTTACTTTGTAACAATTAGCTCAGTTACCCAATGAATCACTGCTTAAACTTCCCAAAATACCATTGGTTAGGCTATGTTAAACTAATTATCTACCTTAATCTGTTTAAACACACCCCCTTTCCCTTATTAACCCTTTTACTCTTACCTTACTATTTTATTCTATTACCCTTTAATAAATTTCACGCAATTCTTTCTACATACACTTTCTCAATTTTTACTTTAATATTCTTCTGATATCTATCATCAATAGCTTCTCTCTATGGTTATTATGGTACCAGTCATCTAAAGCTTTTTACTATAGTTGTTTAATTATCTATTATTAATAGTTTCCCCCTATAGCTGCTTTCCTACCTGTTACTAATAACCCATGCTTGCCTATAACACAGAATAAACAGACAATAACACAAAGCTATGAGCCAAAAGCCAGGAGTGCAAGGCAACAACCTATCCATGAGGCCCCTTGCACAGACCGTATGCCCTCCAAGATATACGGTCTGTGAGTGGGCCACATGATCCGGAGCGGCATTGATTGTGCCCATTGGAGTTGTGGGGTTTCGCTCTGGTAGATAGGGTAAGCGGACGCAGTACAGAGGCAAAAGACAAGTTCTTAACGCAAAACTTCAGTGTTTATTCACACTGGAGGCAAATGCACAAATCAATGTGTTACTTTGCAGTCTTGGTGTTACTTCACACAAAATGGAACGTACATCTTGGTGTTACTTCACACAAATTGGAAAATTCATATAAGACATGTCACCTTGATGTCAGTTCAGCCTCCAGCAGTCCATGGCAGGCTTTAGGGGGCCTGTTTCATCAGCCCATGGGTCTCAGCCCTCCAACCTCGCCTCAGATCCCAACACAGATATCCTGCTGCTGAGCCCAGCTGCCTATTTAAAGACAGCCAGGTAAGCCAAAAACCCGGACTAGCAATTAAAATCCAGTCTGGTATTTGACCCCACCTGGCTGCAAATCAGCCCAGCAGCACACGGTGGGAGGAAAATACCTGTTTTCCCAGACTATTCCCCTCACTGTGTCACATCCCCCCTCCCCTTGTTCAACCCTGAGGGGGCTGAACACTCGCCAGACAATGTTCTCGGGACAGGGCATCCGCATTTCCCTGCAACCGGCCTTCCCTGTGTGCCACTGTAAATGTAAAGTTTTGTAGGGAAAGGAACCATCTGGTGACCCGTGCATTTTTGTCTTTGGCCTGGCTTATCCACTTGAGAGGGGAGTGGTCGGTCACCAGGCAGAACTTTCTCATCAGCAAATAATAACGGAGAGACTTGAGTGCCCACTTGATAGCCAGGCACTCTCTCCACTGTCAATGTCAATGGCATGGCCAACGTAGCAAAGTAGGGGACAAACCTCATGTTATAGCCCACCATTCCCAAGAACGACTTTACTTGCCTAATAGTAACAGGTCGGGGCCAATTCAGTATTACCTCTATTTTGTTCACTTGGGGTTTGATGACCCCCACGCCCAATGGCATATCACAGGTATTTAGTCTCCTCTAGCCCTATTGCACATATTTTTGGGTTGGCGGTTAGTCCAGCCTTCCGAAGGGAGTCCACTACAGCCTGCACTTTGGGTAGGTGACTTTCTTAGTCGGTACTGTGGATGACAATATCGTCCAGGTAAGCCAAAGCGTACCGACGATGTGGACGAACCACAATGTCCATAAGTTGTTGAAAAGTGGCAGGGGCGCAATGCAGACCAAAGATTAACACCTTATATTGGTACAGCCCTTCAGGTGTAATGAACGCAGTTTTCTCTTTGTCAGCCTCCGTTAAGGGCACCTGCCAGTACCCTTTGGTGAGGTCCAAAACAGAAAAATACTGGGTTTGTCCTAACCCCTCGATAAGCTTATCCACCCAGGACATGGGATACGCATCGACTTTGGAAATCTTGTTTATTTTAGGAAAATCGTTACAGAACCGTAACGTCCTGTCCGGTTTGGGTATTAAAACTATAGGACTGGCCCACTCACTTTTAGACTCTTCAATAACTAGTGATGAGCGGCAGGGGTCATATTCGAATTTGCAATATTTCGCGAATATTTTTTAGAATATTCGTCAAATATTCGAAAATTCACGATTTCTTTTTTACAAAAAAAAATCGGCAAGGTAATGATTGTGTAATATGCAAATTTTTTAACTTGCAACTATTGGACAAAGAAGATTATAGCACTATATTAGCTAAATTGCTCTATATTCGATTTTTTTCGAATATTCGCTATATTGCTATAACTTACTTTTTTCGAATATTCGTAATATTCTAAAACAAGAATATATAGCAATATAGCGAATATTCGAAAAAAACGAATATAGAGCAATTTAGCTAATATAGTGCTATAATCTTTTTTTTTTATAGTTGTAATTTTTTTCCAATCTGAACTTCAGATGAGAAAAAAATTACAACTATTAGACAAAGAAGATTATAGCACTATATTAGCTAAATTGCTCTATATTCGTTTTTTTTTCGAATATTCGCTATATTGCTATAACTTAGTTTTTTCGAATATTTGTAATATTCTAAAACAAGAATATATAGCAATGTAACGAATATTCGAAAAAAAACGAATATAGAGCAATTTAGCTAATGTAGTGCTATAATCTTCTTTCTCTAATAGTTGTAATTTTTTTCTCATCTGAAGTTCAGATTGGAAAAAAATTACAACTATAAAAAAAGAAAAGATTATAGCACTATATTAGCTAAATTGCTCTATATTCGTTTTTTCGAATATTCGCTAAATTGCTATAACTTTGTTTTTTCGAATATTCGTAATATTCTAAAACAAGAATATATAGCAATATAGCGAATATTTGAAAAAACGAATATAGAGCAAAATTCGCAAACACTACTACTCCTAAAGTCAAGTATATTGCAGCCTTGTTATTGGCCCACAAGCTAGAAGCAGGAAGGGATCATGTGTACTGATTTAAAAAAAATCTGAAAAAAAAAATCGGGGAAAAAAAATCTGAAAAAATTCGAATATATAACTATATTCGAAATATTCGCGAATTTTCGAAGTACCTATATTAGCGATAAAAATTCAAAATTCGAATATTCGTGATCAACACTATCAATAACATCTAGTTGCACTTCCTTTGAGATGGCTTGTCGCCATGCCTCGTGTATCCGGTATGGTTTTAACCGGAATTTTGCCTGAGGCTCAGTGACAATGTCATGCTGAATTGTGGAAGTGCGTCCAGGGAGGTCCTAGAAAACATCCATGCTGACGAACTCCCTGGCCTCCTGAGTCTGTTTAGAGGAGAGGCTGTCAGCAATCTTCACTGTGGCAACCGCTTCCCTTGCACCAGACCGAGGGGCAGGAACCTCTTCCCCTAGAAAACTCAGCCACGGGCTGACGTCAGTACCGATCTCCCTATATTTCCAAGGTTTGAGTAAATTCACATGGTACACCTGCTCCGGCTTTCGCTGCCCTGGCTGGTGTACCTTGTAGTTCACCTCTCCAACTTTTTCGATTACTTCGTAGGGTCCCTGCCACCTAGCCAGGAACTTACTGTCCATGGTTGGTACCAGAAGAAAACCCGATCTCCCGGGTTAAAGATCCGGACCCGAGCCTGCCAATTATAGACCTGACTTTAGCTCGCTGAGCTGCCTCCATATGCTCTCTTACAAGAGGCCACACTGTTTCCATTTGTTACTGCATCTGGGTGACGTATTCAATAATACTTTTATATGGTGTGGTTGTTGCTCCATGCCTCTTTGACTATGTTCCACAGACCACGAGGATGTCTGCCATATAGCAGTTCGAAGGGTGAGAACCCAGTAGAGACCTGGGGAACCTCTCGCACTGCGAACATAAGATAGGGCAGAAGGAGGTCCCAGTCCTTCCCATCCTTAAACACCACTCTTTTTAACATGTTTTTTAATGTTTGGTCAAACCTTTCTATCATTTTGCAGATGATAAACAAACGTCCGTAGCTGTTTGATGTGCAGCAACTTACAGAGTTACCTCATGACTTTGGACAGAAAAGGGGCCCCCTGGTCAGTCAGAACCTTTTTAGTTAGCCCCACTTGAGAAAACATCTCCATTAACTCTTTAGCTATAAGTTTGGCCGATGTATGTAGCAGTGGCACCGCCTCCGGATACTGAGTGGCGCAATCTAGGATGACCAAGATGTGTTGGTTTCCTCTAGCGTACTTCAGTACTGGGCCTATGAGGTCCATAGTGATTCACTCAAATGGTACCTCAATGATCGGTAGAGTCACTAAGGGACTGCGGAAATGGTGCTGGGGGCTAGTTGTTTGGCAGGTTGGGCAAGACTTGCAAAATGCATCCACCTCTCTAAACACACTAACTAGGCCAGTAAAACCTTTGTAAAATCCGGTCCTGTGTTTTCTGCATTCCCAGATGACCCAGAGAACATGTTGTTGGGCTAACTCTAACACGAGTTTGCGATAAGCCTGGGGCACAACTGTTCAATATGTTCATTCCGCAGCTGGTTTACCCGATACAACATATCCTGATGAACCACAAAATGGGGAAACATCGACTCGGCCCCAGGTTGTTGTGGTTCACCTTCAATTATTACCACATTCTCCCAGGCTCGGGATAGGGTTGGCTCCCGGTGTTGTGTTGTACCGAAATTTTCCCCAGAGACGTTGAGGTCTGCCAACTCAGGACCCGGTGGCAAGTCCTCCAAGTCTCCCACCATTACACTCAGCGGGGTTGTCTCTCCTCTTCCACTGAAATGGCAGTCACCCCTACTGCTGGCCCTTCAACCTCAGGTTCCCAGGGTTCTGGCCTTCCTCCTGATCAAGGCCAATCTCCTGGTTTTACCCCTGACTTCCGGGTATCAGTAACTCTCACAACCGGCCATAGGGCCAGGAAGCCCGGAAAGTCTCTACGTATTATGAGTTTGTAGTGTAGATTTGTGGTGACTGCCACCTCGTCGGTCCACCTGCCGGTTACCATGGTTAAAGACACCAACGCATTGAGGTAGTCTTTTAAGTCTCCATGGATGCACATCACCCCGACTTTCCGGACAGTGTACTTAATAGACTGCACTTGGGTAGCCCTTACTTGCGTCACCAGGCTCCCTGAGTCCTCTGCTTGAGTGTCTCCCACTTCCACCTGGCACAAGTGGTCTAGAGATTCCGTGGTACCTGTTGCACACAGTTTCCTGGCATATAGCGATTGACAGTAAGCACAATTAGTGTTCATGAGCTCAACCCGATGAGGACAGTCAGTCCTTACATGGCCAGGCTCCTGACACTGCCAGCAGACTAACGGAGCCAGGCCCATAGTGGATACATCCCGGGTGGGTTTCATTGGCTCAAATCTCCAGTCCTGGGAGGGGGATTTCCGGGATTTGACTGCTCCGCTCCCAAAAGAACTCAGTCCGTAGATTCTTAGTAGCCTCATAGCGTTCCACCAGGTCCACACCATATCCAGGGCATTGCCATGAGACACCTGGCCAAAACAGTGCTGGAGAGTGGGTGGCAAAGCCCTCCAGAAAATATCAGCTAATAGTCAATCCAGCATAGCCGTGTGACTCAGCACATCAGGCTATAGCCACTTTTGCTAGAGGTGAAATAAGTCATGATATTGGAGTCTCGCGGGCTCGGCCGGGTTAAATCCCCACTCATGTACCCGCTGGGCCCGGAACAACACATTCACCACCAGTCTTGCCATAATCTGACCCTTTACTTTCTGGTAGTCAGCCGCTTGATCGTCCAGCAAGTCGAAATACACCCGCTGGGAATCGGATGCCAGGACTGGTGAGACGATCTCAGCCCACTGGTCAAGGGGTAGTTTTTCCCTAATGACCACTTTCTCGTACATCGCCAGGTAGGTTTCAATGTCGTCTGTGGGATTCATCTTGGGAATCGTGGCACAGACTGCTTTCCGGGCATCGTGGATGCTCGGGTTGCTCCTGCTGTCTGCACAGCCATCACATGTTGTAGCAGCAACTGGTTAATCTCCTGCTGCTGCTTATTAGCCTCACATTGCTGCAGGTTTGTCTCTCACTGCTGCAGATTAGCCTCCATGAGGGCCTTCACAACAGCCTCCATTTTGTCGTGGGACATTGGTTGTAATACAGCTGGTTTAATTTTCAACACACAACCGTGCCTGAAAAATGCAGAAACCAAAAATATTGGCGTTCACGCCACCCTCACTGCTCTTTCCTGCATCCTCCACCAATTGTGGGGTTTCGATCTGGTAGATAGGGTAAGCGGACGCAGTACAGAGGCAAAATACAAGTTCTTAACGCAAAACTTCAGTGTTTATTCACACTTGAGGCAAATGCACAAAACAATGCGTTACTTTGCAGTCTTGGTGTTTACTTCACACACAATGGAAAGTACATCTGGTGTTTACTTCACACAAATTGGAAAGTTCATATAAAACAAGTCACCTTGATGTCAGTTCTGCCTCCAGCAGTCCACAGCAGGCTATAGGCGGCCTGTTTCATCGGCCCATGGGTCTCAACCCTCCAACCTGGCACCAAGTCTCAGATCCCAACACAGAGATCCTGCTACTGAGCCCAGCTGCCTATTTAAGGACAGCCAGATGCTGCCAAAAACCCGGACAATTAAAATCCAGTCCGGTATTTGACTCCACCTGGCTGCAAATCAGCCCAGCAGCACACGCTGGGAGGACAATACCTGTTTTCTCAGACCATTCCCCTCACTGTGTCACAGAGTACACATCATAGGTTACAATGATGCTGTGCACGTCGGGCTGCCCACGGTGCTATTGTCCTGCACTCATAAGATCATATGAGTGTAGGACAAAATTCCTGACTAGAGTTGAGCGGACACCTGGATGTTCGGGTTTGACGAGTTCGGCCGAACTTGAAAAAAGAAGTTTGGGTTCGGGAACTTGACCCCGAAACCCGAACCCCATTGAAGTCAATGGGGAACCGAGCTTTTGGGCACTAAAATGGCTCTAAAATAGTCCTGGAAAGGGCTAGAGGGCTGCAAAAGGCATCAAAATGTGCTTAAGAGAATGACAACTGTTCTGCAAACAAATGTGGATAGGGAAATGATTTAAAATAACATAAAATACTGAAAAATTTAAATAATCTGGATCTAGGAGTAGGAGGTTGAGGAGGCGTTGGATGGGTGGATGTGACTGTGTAGGTTTACGTGGCGGTGTAGGTGGAAGCGGTGGTGAAGGAGGAATAGGTAGCCAACACTGATTTATTGCAAGAAAATTTAGACTAAAACCTTCAGAATCACAGGTTCATATCCATGAAGCAAACATAATTACAAAAAACAAAATGGCTGCACACCATTATATATGCAAACAATAGAGCTAAGAAATGGGGGTCATTCTAGATAAAAGTGGTACAATACCGACTATAAATGAGTAATGGAAGCTCTTAGCGCACATCCGTGTCGGGCCCACCTACCAAGCATCAAGGTGGCTTCCGCAGATGGGTCCCTATCACTAAAGATACTGCCGCTCTTTGGACTTACTAAAGCCTCCAATATTCAGGGCTGTGTAGGAACCAGCTACAAAAGTACTCTGCTGAGAAGTCCCAGGTAGATGGGCGTGTCCAGTCTAAAAGGGGTGCCACCCCCAATATATTGCAAGAAAATTTAGACTAAAACCTAATTACAAACATAATTACAAAAAACAAAATGGCTGCACACCATTATATATGCAAACAATAGAGCTAAGAAATGGTTGGCTGCGGCCTGTGATAATGCTCTCTGCTGTGCTAAACACACGTTCACACTATACACTGGCTGCAGGGCAGGTCAGCACCTCCAAGGCTGACAAAGCTTTTCCACATTTTGGCCATGCTAACCCTGCCTTCTCAGGTGCTGGCGGTGCCCCAGCTGCGTTGGCGACCTCTTCCTCTGCCTTCGCCTTGTGCTTCCACTGTGCTCCCGCTGTCAGGTGGGAATGCCATCATCGCGCATCTTCCGATCAGTAACAGATGTTTTCACTAAATTTAGTTCCCTGTCAGCAATGCAGAGCAGGGTTCATTCACGGCAAAAGAGGGTTCTTGTCACCCAGCAATAGAACAGAGGATTTTAAGAGATTTAGGCCCCTGTCACCCAGGCACAGCAGGGGTTCATTCACGGAAAAAGGGGGTTCATGTCACCCAGCAATAGAACAGAGGATTTTGAGAGATTTAGGCCCCTGTCACCCAGGCACAGCAGGGGTTTATTCACGGCAAAAGGGGGTTCATGTCACCCAGCAATAGAACAGAGGATTTTGAGAGATTTAGGCCCCTGTCACCCAGGCACAGCAGGGGTTCATTCACGGCAAAAGGGGGTTCATGTCACCCAGCAATAGAACAGAGGATGTTGAGAGATTTAGGCCCCTGTCACCCAGGCACAGCAGGGGTTCATTCACGGCAAAAGGGGGTTCATGTCACCCAGCATAGAAAGGGAGTGAGAGATTTAGGCTCCCAGGGGTTCATTCACGGCAAAAGGGGGTTCATGTCACCCAGCAATAGAACAGGGGATTTTGAGAGATTTAGGCCCCTGTCACCCAGGCACAGCAGGGGTTCATTCACGGCAAAAGGGGGTTCATACGCTGAGAGTGAAGCATCGTTCCGCTACTGGATTATCCCTCATAGCCTGATATTATCAGCTTACCAGGCCGAAAATGGTTAAAATCGGTGGACAAAGCGTCAATTCAGCCTAGAGAAATGGACAAATACATTAAAAAGGCATCTGCAGTGTGCGTGGCAAGAGAAACTAAAATGGCGCCCGGCGCACCGAAGTCTGCCGGCTGCAAAAAGCAAGCTTCTATTGGCGCTGAAAGAGGTAGGGAAGTTTCCCCTAGCCCAGACGCCTTACCGATCTCCAAGAGCTTCCTAAAAAATTCACTTGCTGAAGCTTTCGAACCCTTCAGCTCGGAACTGGCAGCTATTAGGGGTGATATTCGCCATATAGGCAACAGAGTGGAGACTTTGGAGGAAAATCAAACTAAGTTCATCATGCACCAGAAAGAGGTGTCTTCAACTATGGCTGATTACCAGGCGCACATCAACCTACTCTATACAGCTTTAGAGGACCAGGAGATTAGGGGAAGAAGAAATAATCTTCGACTCAGAGGTATCCCCAAATCTATTACTCCCAGTGACATCCCTGAAGCAGTAATACAAATCTGCCTTCACTTGCTAGGCCCTGACACAGCGCATGAAGTCACCATTGAAAGGGCTCACAGGGCATTAAGGCCCAAACCGCAACTAAATGAGCCCCCAAGGGATGTTATTTGTACGTTCCTATACTTCCCAGTTAAGGAAGTGTTCCTTTTAAGCGCCAGGAACAACCCGATGCTGTTATGGGAAGGTAACGAAATCTCTATTTTTCAGGACTTAGCACAGTCCACTCTTATAAAGCGCAGAGCGCTGAAGCCACTTACAGATTGGCTGCGGTCTCATAAGATTTTGTATAGATGGCCTTATCCATTTGGCCTCTCCTTCTCCCACGAAGACCGTCGCCTATTCATCTCCTCTCCCAAGGACCTGGAAAAGATATATGCTCACCTTAAGATTCAGCCACTACTGATCGAAAATTGGGACATGCTAAAGGATACAGCAACCCTCCCCGATCTACCAACTATCGTTCCCTGGGAGCCGCCTCGCACCCCCAAGCCGCAAAGAGGAAGAAGATTGAACACCTCCACTCCGAGGAGACCACCACTTATAGCCGAGTGAAGATCTGAATCATCGCTGAGCAGTGAACTGTATAACTTTCTACTGACATTATGTCAGTGATCATCTCAATATTCTGGTTGAATTATCCACCAATTTACCTTTGATTAGATATTATATTTCCCCTCTCTGTCTTCTTATTCATCTTGCACTTGAGCAAATCTGGTGAATAACTATAGGCTAGAGGGAATTGTGCTAACTTCTGTAATATGTTATTTCTTGCTGACTTCTTTCCTCATGCTCCCCTTTAAAGCTCCTCTGATGTTCACTGTACCTCTCTTCTCTGCTCCCTATAGATTCCAGGAGAGGGTTAATAATCTGACATTTTGTAATAACACTGTCTGGTATCTGTTGCTCATTTGAGGGATACTCTTAGAGTATTTACCTTACCCTCTAGAGTTTGCAGAGCTCCCTAGCTCTACTATAATGTTAAATATTCATAACTGTTATGTTCATTTTATGCTTTGCCTTTTAATTTTATTTTTCCTTATATCTTTGTTTTCCAATCAGGTACATCACTTTATATGCACGATCTACAATCCTATCTGAGACTTTTGGGACACCCCGTTGCTTCGCTTGAGGAGGGTGAATGTTTCTTATTTTCCTTTGTTCCCTCACCACAAATATCGAGTTTCACCTTATCACTGCAGTTGAATATCCCTCCCTTCACATTGAATCATGGCTGACCTTTGCATAGTGTTCGATTGTTTTCCTCTAAGAATCAGAGCTTCACGCTGCCCCCCGACATGTTTCGCCGTATCACGGCGTCTTCAGGGGTTAGGGCAGAGTGTCTGCCCTAAATCCCTGAAGACGCCGTGATACGGCGAAACATGTCGGGGGGCAGCGTGAAGCTCTGATTTTAAAACAGTTTATCACTGTGGCCTAACAGAACACTAACAATGAATCACACAGTGCCCACATAAAATAAAGGCAAGCGCGCAGCCTGTTACGGCAGAAATGTGAACAAACCTAGCAGAAGGTATACCTAGTCAGGTGACAATCCTGACAAGGTGTCTTAAGAGATACATAAAGGCCAGTGATACTGGGAATTTTAATCAAATATTTAGTTATTTACACCAGCCATATTATCAATAATGAATAAAAGTTAAGTCTTAGTTAATTAGGTAGGTGCAGGATTAACAGGTGTAATTTAGTCCTAAAGGACATTAGTAGTAGTGATCTGTTAGAATCTCACCTTTCAGAATTTACTGTTACACGTGAAGCCTTAAAAAAGATCTTAAACAATGCCTCAGCTAAATATTATCTACAAGCGCAATTTAAGTATTATGCCCATGGTGAAAGGGCTTCAAAATTTATGATGCATAAAATAAAGGAAAGCCCATAATTACATTCATCAGATTAAAACTCCAAGCAGGGGTTTGGCCTACTCCACCGCAGACATTGCGGCCCAATTTAGAGATTTCTATCATTCTCTATACAATCTAAGGCTACTTTCACACTAGCGTTCGATCGGATCCGTTCTGAACGGATCCGCTCATATTAATGCAGACGGTGGCTCCGTTCAGAACGGATCCGTTTGCATTACCATGAACAAAAAAAAAAAAAAACATTTTTTTTTTTTTTTTTTTTTTTTGTGTTCATGATAGTGCAAACGGATCCGTTTTGACTTTACATTGAAAGTCAATGGGGGACGGATCCGTTTTAAAATTGAGCCACACTGTGTCAACTTCAAACGGATCCATCCCCATTGACTTACATTGTAAGTCTGGACGGATCCGTTTGCCTTCGCACGGCCAGGCGGACACCCGAACGCTTCAAGCAGCGTTCAGGTGTCCGCCTGCTGAGCGGAGCGGAGGACAAACGGTGCCAGACTGATGCATTCTGAGCGGATCCGTATCCACTCAGAATGCATTAGGGCTGGACGGATCAGTTCGGGGACGCTTGTGAGAGCCTTCAAACGGAACTCACAAACGGAGCCCCGAACGCAAGTGTGAAAGTAGCCTAAAAGACCCTGAAACAAGATTACAATATCCCTTCCCGCCGCACGAGTCCATAACAGATTTTCTACATTCCTTGTCCCTCCCGACCCTTTCTAAACAACAGGCTTTGTGAGGGGCAGAGAGAGAAAGGACAATACCTCTAGAGTCTTAAATTGCATATTTCAATCAAAAAGATCTAAATGTCCTCTGATCTTTCTCAGCACTGATGCTGAGAAGGCATTTGACAGAGTAGATTGGGATTTCATGAGCAAGGTACTATCTATATTTGGGATCCCAGTTCATTTAATAAATGCAGTATTTTCCTTATACTCAAATGCATCAGTTTCGGTTATTATTAATAACTCCCTGTCCTTTCCCTTTGCTATCCATAATGGAACCAGACAGGGTTGCCCCCACTCTCCCCTGCTATTCGTACTGGTTATGGAATCCTTGCTGCAGGCTATTAGGAGAGAGGGGGGAATTCAAGGGGTCCGGGTAGGAAGATTTGAGCACAAGGCCGCAGCCTTCGCTGATGACCTACTTATTATGTTTACAAACCCGGCCTCAGCCCTCCCCCACATATACCGTATAATTGAACAATTCGGTACCCTTTCAAATTTTTTAATTAATACAAAGAAAACCCATGCTCTTAATATTGGCTTTCCCTCATCAACGATACAAAAACTTAAGTCTAACTCCCCTTATAACTGGGATACCCGACATATTACGTATTTGGGAATTAAAAAATGTAAGATGGTGAAGGGGATACATAGTGGCTGTTGGTAAGCAAATCACCTAGATTTTTTGAGCGTCGCCATGTCACCTGGGGATAATCCTGAAAAGTTGCCCGCAGGTCACTATCCGAGAGCAGTATTGGCCAGTGTTTTGTTAGTATTTTGCGTATTTTTCGCCACTGCATGTTGAAAGGGGTAATAAAACGACAACCAGTATTGTCAATTTTAGATCTACTACTAATTAGGAGGGAGTCCCTATTTGCAGATTTGGCCCGTGTATAGCCTTTCTTGATGTCTGCCTGATTATAGGCCCTATTACGAAACCTCCTAGATAGCTCCCCAGATTGTGCCTCGAATTTTTGATCACTGGAACAAACTCGTCAGAGGCGCAAAAATTGTCCGACCGGAATGGCCCTCACTGTCTGCGGGTAGTGTGCAGATTTCGCATGTAGCAAGGTGTTGGTGGAGGTGGGCTTTCTGAATAGGTCCGTGGAGACCCGGCCGTCCCTCTCCCTGCAAATGAGAATGTCCAAAAATTCCATCTCATTTGCAGGGAGAGGGACGGCCGGGTCTCCACGGACCTATTCAGAAAGCCCACCTCCACCAACACCTTGCTACATGCGAAATCTGCACACTACCCGCAGACAGTGAGGGCCATTCCGGTCGGGCAATTTTTGCGCCTCCGACGAGTTTGTTCCAGTGATCAAAAATTCGAGGCACAATCTGGGGAGCTGTCTAGGAGGTTTCGTAATAGGGCCTATAATCAGGCAGACATCAAGAAAGGCTATACACGGGCCAAATCTGCAAATAGGGACTCCCTCCTAATTAGTAGTAGATCTAAAATTGACAATACTGGTTGTCGTTTTATTACCCCTTTCAACATGCAGTGGCGAAAAATGCGCAAAATACTAACAAAACACTGGCCAATACTGCTCTCGGATAGTGACCTGCGGGCAACTCTTCAGGATTATCCCCAGGTGACATGGCGACGCTCAAAAAATCTAGGTGATTTGCTTACCAACAGCCACTATGTATCCCCTTCACCATCTTACATTTTTGGCAGTAAAGGGCCAAAGTGGGGCTCCTATCCGTGTAATAATTGTCAGGCGTGTAGGTATATGATCCGGTCTTCTACATTTGGGGACTCCGAGGGCAGACGTGAATACCAAATTGTGCAACATATCACATGCAGGACTGCCTCTGTGATTTATCTTATCACCTGCCCTTGCAAGCTCCTGTATGTTGGGATGACCACCAGGGAGTTGCGTGTTAGGATTTTTGATCATGCAAGCAAAATGCGTCAGGCAGCCACTACTACACAGGAGGAGGGGAGCCAGTTCCAACCCATAGCCCTACATTTTAGGGATCACCACGAGGGGGACCCTCGTGGGCTACAATGTATGGGTATTGATAGGGTGTCTTTGGGCTGCCGTGGAGGGGATATCAAGAAACGCCTTTTGCAGCTGGATACCAAGTGGATTGTGTTGCTTAAGGCCTCATGCACACGACCTTTGTGTGCATCCGTGGCCGTTGTGCCGTTTTCAGTTTTTTTTCGCGGACCCATTGACTTTCAATGGGTCCGTGGAAAAATCGGAAAATGCACCGTTTTGCAGCCGAGACCGTGATCCGTGTATCCTGTCCGTCCAAAAAATATGACCTGTCCTATTTTTTTGACGGACAACGGTTCACGGACCCATTCAAGTCAATGGGTCCGTGAAAGAACACGGATGCACACAAGATTGGCATCCGTGTCCGTGATCCGTGGCCGTAGGTTACTTTCATACAGACGGATCCGAAGATCCGTCTGCATAAAAGCTTTTTCAGAGCTGAGTTTTCACTTGTGAAAACTCAGATCTGACAGTATATTCTAACACAGAGGCGTTCCCATGGTGATGGGGACGCTTCTAGTTAGAATATACAACGAACTGTGTACATGACTGCCCCCTGCTGCCTGGCAGGTGCTGCCAGGCAGCAGGGGGCAGACCCCCCCTCCCCCCCTGTAGTTAACACATTGGTGGCCAGTGCGGCCGGCCTCCCCCCCCTCCCTCCCCTGTAGTTAACTCATTGGTAGCCAGTGGGCCCCCCCTCCCTCCCCTGTAGTTAACTCGTTGGTAGCCAGTGGGCCCCACCCCTGTAGTTAACTCATTGGTTGCCAGTGGGCCTCCCTCCCCTGTAGTTAACTTGTTGGTAGCCAAACCCCCCCTACCTCCCCTGTAGTTAACTCAGTGGTGGCCAGTGGGCCCCCCACTCCCTCCCCTGTAGTTAACTCGTTGGTGGCCAGTGGGCCTTCTTCCCTCCCTCCCACTCCTAATTAAAATCTCCCCCTATCCTTGGTGGCAGTGGAGAGTACCGATCGGAGTCCCAGTTTAATCGCTGGGGCTCCGATTGGTAACCATGGCAACCGGGACGCTACTGCAGTCCCGGTTGCCATGGTTGCTTAGCAATTTGTAGAAGCATCATACTTACCTGCGAGCTGCGATGTCTGTGTCCGGCCGGGAGCTCCTCCTACTGGTAAGTGACAGGTCATTAGGCCATGCACCGCACAGACCTGTCACTTACCAGTAGGGCGTGTGGACTGCTGGGGGCGCACGAGACAACCAAACAAGGACCGTGTTTTAATTTCGGCAGTATTCCATTTATTCGTAAGACAACGCGTTTTGGGGTAAAGTCCCCTTTATCAAGTCTAAAAGAAAGGTTAAATAAAACAAAAACAGAGAAACATATATTTGAAGACATAAATTTTCCCCAACCACACCTCCCTATTGAGGCCTCTCCTCTGGACCCGGCCAGTCCCTTCCACCCACTCCCCTTTTCTTCAGCAGCGCGGGCACTGAAAAGGTCAGCGTTCTACACGTGCCTCTTCAGATGAGCCGTGACACTCTCCTAACCTTCCCGGCTCAGGTAAGATGCCCTAGGGCTTAAAGATTTGCTATATATTCCTCTTTTTAAAGCCATAGTAGTAACACTCCTGTTGGCTAATAGATAATATATACCCCCTAATTAACTGCCAGTAGACATTTTACATTTGCTAATTATATCTGATAGTGCCTGTGTATACATATAAACATATGAAATATCAGTAACTATACTTTAAAGCCTAACCCTGGATTCATTTTTAATCTGCCATTCTGTGGCCAATATAACACAAAATCTATTCTTACAATAGAAATAGTACTTTAAATATAGCAACATACAGTCATGTGAAAAAATTAGGACACCCTTTGAAAGCATGTGGTTTTTTGTAACATTTTTAATAAAAGGTTATTTCATCTCCGTTTCAACAATACAGAGAGATTAAAGTAATCCGACTAAACAAAGAAAACTGAAGAAAAGTCTTTTCAAGATCTTCTGTAAATGTCATTCTACAAAAATGCCTATTCTAACTGAGGAAAAAGATAGGACACCCTTGCCCCTAATAGCGAGTGTTACCTCCTTTGGCTGAAATAACTGCAGTGAGACGGTTCTTGTAGCCATCTACCAGTCTTCGACATCGGTCTGAGGAAATTTTACCCCACTCCTCAATGCAGAACTTTTTCAGCTGTGAGATGTTTGAGGGGTTTCTTGCACGTACAGCCCTTTTCAAGTCACCCCACAGCATCTAAATGGGATTCAAATCTGGACTTTGACTTGGCCATTCCAGGACTCTCCATTTCTTCTTTTTCAGCCAATCTTTGGTTGATTTACTAGTATGTTTTGGGTCATTGTCATGTTGCATGGTCCAGTTCCGCTTCAGCTTTAATTTTCTAACTGATGGTCTCACATGTTCTTCAAGCACCTTCTGATACACAGTAGAATTCATTGTGGATTCTATGATGGTGAGCTGACCAGGTCCTGCTGCAGCAAAGCAGCCCCAAACCATGACACTTCCACCTCCATGCTTCACAGTTGGTATGAGGTTCTTTTCTTGGAATGCTGTGTTTGGTTTACGCCAAACATGTCCTCTGCTGTTGTGTCCAAATAATTCAATTTTGGACTCATCTGTCCAAAGAACATTATTCCAGAAGTCCTGGTCTTTGTCAACTTTATCTCTGGCAAATGTCAGTCTGGCCTCGATGTTTCTCTTGGAAAGCAAAGGTTTCCTCCTTGCACACCTCCCATGCAAGTTAAACTTGTACAGTCTCTTTCTGATTGTAGAGGCATGTACTTCTACATCAACAGTAGCCAGAGCCTGCTGTAGTTCTCGAGATGACACTTTAGGGTTTTTGGAGACCTCTTTTAGCATCTTGCGGTCTGCTCTTGGGGTGAACTTGCTGGGGCGACCAGTCCTGGGCATGTTGGCAGTTGTTTTGAAAGCCCTCCACTTGTAGACTATCTTCCGGACAGTGGAATGGCTGATTTCAAAATCTTTTGAGATCTTTTTAAATCCCTTCCCAGACTCATAGGCTGCTACAATCTTTTTTCTGAAGTCCTCTGACAGCTCTTTTGCTCTCACCATGGTGCTCACTCTCACTTCAACAGTCAGGAGCACACCAAACTAAATGTCTGAGGTTTAAATAGGGCAAGCCTCATTCAACATGCAGAGTAACGATCTACTAATTATGTGCACCTGGTGTGATATACCTGTGTGAGATCTGAGCCAATTTAAGAGGGAATACATGTGAGGGTGTCCTATCTTTTTCCTCAGTTAGAATAGGCATTTTTGTAGAATGACATTTACAGAAGATCTTGAAAATACTTTTCTTCAGTTTTCTTTGTTTAGTTGGATTACTTTAATCTCTCTGTATTGTTGAAACGGAGATGAAATAAACTTTTATTAAAAATGTTACAAAAAACCACATGCTTTCAAAGGGTGTCCTAATTTTTTCACATGACTGTAGATACAATAACATTATTTTTAATCCGTACTCATTTTTACCGTTTATGATCATTACTACGAATTTGTTTTTGTATGTATATATATATATATATATATATATATATATATATATGTTTTGTAATCCCCTTCCTTTGTGTATTTTAGTGATACTTACCATTTTTATATGTTTTGGTACCTATATTTACAACTATATTCATCAATACCTATTTATTTATTTATTTATATATCCCTTTTTATACAGAATTATTATAGGGAAGCACAAAATTTATGTCTTCAAATATATGTTTCTCTGTTTTTGTTTTATTTAACCTTTCTTTTAGACTTGATAAAGGGGACTTTAGCACCCCGAAACGCGTTGTCTTACGAATAAATGGAACATTACTGAAACTAAAACACTGTCTTTGATCGGTTGTTTCGTGCGCCCCCAGCAGTCCACACACTCCACTTAAGGTTCAGCGTACTTCTCTTCATTTCTATTACCCTAGTGGCAAGGTGGCTCTTGCCCAAGGTGTTAGGACGAATCTTGGCTGCACCAACCATCTCTTATTTACACTCGATCTCCATTGCAGTTGCATCCAATTGATGCAACCGCAATAGGTGAGCAAACCATTTCTTTTATTAGAGATTTGTTTTGTTGAATTTACTTACCCTATGAGCGCCTTCTCTATCCCATTGGCCATTATCTGCTGTATATCCCTGAGTTCTTCAGGTAAAAGAGTTTAATTAACTCTGAGATACGGCGGCTCTAGGTACCTTCTTTGACGAATCCAACATCTGACAGAAAAATACACTGATGGAATATAGTCAGCATCGCCTCTCCGAACGGAAAAAACTCACACACATCTGGACAGAAAATGGAACCAACACCACCAATCGGAAATGAACTGGTTAATGATACGCCACCGAAAGAAACCATCGGAACGAAAGAACTAGCGAATCTATTCTTCAAACTAGAATCATCCCTGCAGAAGAGATCCAACATCATTTGGACTTGATATTACTTAGGGCCTACCTCAAGGAGGCTCTAGTTCCTCGTGGCCTACGATGGAAACTAGAGAGCCCATTCAAAAATGACTCTGCCTTTACCCAGGAGTGGAACAATTACACGCTGAAATGTGCCTAGGGGCCTGATGGAACTCCTCTGTAAGAAACGCGAATTGTTATGTCAGCATCTGAAAGAACAGATACAACAACAGACTAGCTACCTAACCACCTATAATACGCATACAGAATACAGAAAATTTGATAGACTTATCATAGGTCGACTACTCCAATTAGAGCGAGAAACTATCCACAAAAAAACTGGCAAACTCTGTAGGGATAGATCAGATTTCTAAACGGTAATATCTACTTTTGGTCCAAAAACAAACCCTCTCCTGAAAACACAAAAAATACCCATAGCAATAGGAATATAACTACTAATGTAAGTAGCATTCAGACAAATGAAATAAATCTATCACAAGCATCAAGATTAGGGGACACTAATGGCCTCAGACCCCATTCAAAACCCTCCATTCACAACACCCAAACATATACCAGATATCGCAGTAGACTGGCAAACCCCCCACCCAATAAGCCAACGAACACTGTGGCCCCACCCTCTCAAACCCACCATCATCCAATTAATATACAGACCTCTCAGCGACCATGCACGGGTCCTGACGCACGTACAACTACACACAGACATCCACAAACGCCTTTGTCCACAAATTTAGGCACATCGTCTAAGACCACTCAGCCCACCCCCTCCCTGCCCTCGTCTGACCTACCAGTATGGTTTACCCCACCCTCTATTCCACCATTATCGACCTTTCGCCCCCCCTTAAGTCCGCCCTTGGACCCTTCGCAAGGTTGCCCCCTCAATCTACCTCCCTACTTTCTTTTCTTCATTACCCTCATTATTGGATCCCACTGAGACTGAACCTTCGGTACTAGAGGACTCTTTAATTACTGTACATAATACAAGCATTCCAGATGACACACAGATCTCTCCCAATCATGCTGTGAACCGATCGGTCTCTTTTTTAGCGCTATCCCGGGCACTGACCCCGGAAGCAACGTATGTCCTAAAACGACCAGCAGGTGGGGCGAAGTTGATCCTGGATTTCTTCAAGCCCAAAACCAATCTCCCCCCAAAGGGCCTAAAAAGAAAAAATACAGGAGAGGACGAAGAGGAGGAATACGAGCTCCTAGAATCAGAAAAAACAACAAAAATGGAAGAAACAAAGCAGGACTCCCACAGCCCAAAGAGGAACAAAACCTCACTACGGTAAAGATATTCAATCTATCCAGGTTTGACCTCTCTGCGGCACAGACGTCAGTCCTCCAGAGAGGCTTGTCGTTCTGTCCAGCAGAAAAATATAATGAATTTCATCTATTTGTGGATCTAAACACATTCATCAGGAATGTCACACTCCAAAGGCATTTCACTATTAAGTCTAGATTGCCTGTAAAAAACAAGGAGGAGGAAACTACGGCAAATAAGGAAGAAGAAAAGGAAGAAGAAATAAGTACCCTCCACACTAACTTGAAACCAAAATCTACATTCAATCCTACATATCATAGAGGAAACCATATTAACACCTTTTATTCTTTAGTATCTAAAGAAGCAAGAGAAATTAATAAAACCATCAAGGTCAAGAACAACCTATCAAAAGAAGAAAAAGATGCTCTAACAGAACTAAATAATAATGACCTCCTTGTCATTAGGAGTGCGGACAAAGGAGGTGGAATAATCTTACAAAATAAGGAGGATTATATAATGGAAGCCAACAGGATACTGGATGACGCCTTTTATTATGAACTACTTACATCCAATCCACTTATAGAGGATCAAAAGACACTGAACATTATGTTGAAACAGGCTGAAGAGGACAATGTCATCACGAAGAAAGAAAGAGAGTACATAGTGGTCAAACACCCGAATATGGCACTATTTTATCACCTACCAAAAATCCATAAAGACCCTTTGAATCCACCAGGTAGACCGATCATCTCGGGAATTAACTCTCTCACCAGTAATTTGTCTCATTACGTTGATATATTCCTTCAAAATCATGTCAGAAATCTCCGATCCTATCTGAGAGATTCCACACAACTAATCAGTTTACTAACAGATCTCGAATGGGAACCGCATTTTTGTTGGCTGACATTGGATGTTGCTGCACTCTATTCCAACATCCCACATACAGCGGGCATTGAAACTACAAAACGTCTTTTAGCAACAGATGACCATCTTTCTGTCAAACATAGGGATTTTATATTGGATGCGATCCACTTTATTCTAACACACAATGTTTTTACCTTTGAGGGCAAGATCTATAAGCAACGAAACGGGACCGCAATGGGGACGCGCTTTGCGCCGAGTTTTGCCAATTTATATATGGGCTGTTTTGAGGATGATTTTATCTATTCAAGCCACTATTGGAAGAAAAACATCATATTCTACAGGCGTTACATAGATGACCTGATAGTGATTTGGAATGGTCCCAAGGAAGAGGCCGAATCATTCGTTAGCTACCTCAATAAAAATACATGGAATCTCTCGTTCACATCCAATATAACTACCTCATCCATCGAATACCTAGACCTACTCCTCTATTCAGAGAATAAGAACATTAAGTCCAAGACTCATTTTAAAACAGTCGACGGGAACAGCTACCTCGACTATAGGAGTGCTCACCACAAAAAGTGGAAAGATAATATACCGTACAGTCAATTCAAATGGATTAGACGGAACTGTACTGATGATGACGACTTCCTCATTCAAAGCGAGATACTATGCTCCAGATTCATGAAGAAAAAATACCCGAAAGGAATTGTAGATAATGCGTTCATGCGGGCAAAAAATCAGAGCCAAGAGGAATGCTTGAATGTAAGGGAGAAGAATTAACTAGCCGAAACACCAAAAAGCATGGACTACAAGACCTCTTTTATTACAACTTTTAACCCTAACCATGAAACCCTAAGAACGATTTTTATCAAAACATTGGCACATACTCAAATGTGATCCATATCTAAAAGACACCATACCTAAAAAACCGCGCATCATCTTTAGGAAAGCGAAATCCCTGAAGAACACGCTTGCACCAAGTAAATTGAAGAAAAAGAAGAAGAGCACTAACATAACTTTAACTGGTGCAACAGGCCATCTAAAAATCACAGGCACCTACAAATGTAATCATAAACTCTGCAAATGCTGTAATAATATCTCAAATCGGAGACAGTCATTTAAGAGCAATGTGACGGGGGAGGAATACCCAATTAAAAGCCTTCTAAATTGCTCATCTTCTTATGTTATCTATGTGATGGAGTGCGAGTGTGGTTTACAATATGTAGGCCGCACCATCCAGTCGCTTAGAGAAAGACTAAACAAACATCGCTGGAACATCTCACGGGGCTACCTTAAACACAGTGTGTCCCGCCATTTCCTCACTGCTCATAATAAAGACTCATCTGGATTGACAATTACACCCATCGAAATCATTGCAGAAACAACGTCGGATAGATTTAGGACCCTACAGAAGAGAGAGATGTTTTGGATTTTTAAATTACAAACCCTCGAACCCTATGGACTCAATGAGTCCCTAGAGAGCAAATGTTTCTGAACAATTCTCTGCCATGTATTTACAGAGATTCAAGGAAAAAGTGCTAAAAAAGGTTGTCCTCTGTTTCTCACACATTTTTTCGGCTACGGCCAGCAAGTATAGTATGGACACTTGTCTCCACTTGTGAGACCCCTCTCTTTCTTCTCTTATGGTTCTCTATAGTATTCATCCCACCCCCCCCTCTAATATTTCTGTCCCATCCACCTGTATCCTTTATATATTTCTTATATCTAATTGTCATTTTTTCGCTTTTTCATTTACAAGACAGCCATATTCTAGTCTTATTATCCGGATTCCCTGTTTTCCTCCCAAACACCAACATCCTTATATATATATATATATATATATATATATAGGCGACGTCCCCCATACCCCTAAAAGCAATTCATTTGCCTTTGCTATATTTTAGGCAAGAACATCCAATCATCAGTTACACTCATCCAAACATCACTTCCATGGGTCATATACAATTCCATATATAGTCACATATATTCAGCCCACTATCCTTCCCCTACATGCTGGCTGCAGTCCCCTAATTCCCCCACGTAATATAGTGCTCTTTCCATCCCTCCAACAGCTCCCAGTCCTCTCCCTCGGCGCTACACCTAACCACGCCCCCACATGAACCCACAGATCCAGGCCGGCACGCTGTCTCTCTGGCTCCGCCTCTCACCAGCGTTAGCCCCGCCCCTCGTGCGTTAGCCCGCCCCCCCTCCGATTTAGCCCTGCCCCGTTACCTCCCCTGACAGGCTCCAGTGCTCCGCCCAATCATGCCTCCACATGAGCTCCCTGCCTTTCACCTGGACAAGTCCCTCCTTTCACCGCCCACCTCAGGCCCCGCTCGTGTTCCCCAACCACACCTCCCTATTGAGGCCTCTCCTCTGGACCCGGCCAGTCCCTCCCACCCACTCCCCTTTTCTTCAGCAGCGCGGGCACTGAAAAGGTCAGCGTTCTACACGTGCCTCTTCAGATGAGCCGTGACACTCTCCTAACCTTCCCGGCTCAGGTAAGATGCCCTAGGGCTTAAAGATTTGCTATATATTCCTCTTTTTAAAGCCATAGTAGTAACACTCCTGTTGGCTAATAGATAATATATACCCCCTAATTAACTGCCAGTAGACATTTTACATTTGCTAATTATATCTGATAGTGCCTGTGTATACATATAAACATATGAAATATCAGTAACTATACTTTAAAGCCTAACCCTGGATTCATTTTTAATCTGCCATTCTGTGGCCAATATAACACAAAATCTATTCTTACAATAGAAATAGTACTTTAAATATAGCAAAATAGATACAATAACATTATTTTTAATCCGTACTCATTTTTACCGTTTATGATCATTACTACTAATTTGTTTTTGTATGTGTATATATATATATATATATATATATGTTTTGTAATCCCCTTCCTTTGTGTATTTTAGTGATACTTACCATTTTTATATGTTTTGGTACCTATATTTACAACTATATTTATCAATACCTATTTATTTATTTATATATCCCTTTTTATACAGAATTATTATAGGGAAGCACAAAATTTATGTCTTCAAATATATGTTTCTCTGTTTTTGTTTTATTTAACCTTTCTTTTAGACTTGATAAAGGGGACTTTACCCCGAAACGCGTTGTCTTACGAATAAATGGAATACTGCCGAAATTAAAACACGGTCCTTGTTTGGTTGTCTCGTGCGCCCCCAGCAGTCCACACGCTCCACTTAAGGTGTAGCGTACTTCTCTTCATTTCCATTACCCTAGTGGCAGGGTGGCCCCTGCCCAAGGTGTTAGGACGGATCTTGGCTGCACCAACCATCCCTTATCTATACTTGATCTCCATTGCAGTTGCATCCAATTGATGCAACCGCAGTAGGTTAGCAAACCATTTCTTTCATTAGAAATTTGTTTGTTTGAATTTACTTACCCTATGAGAGCCTTCTCTATCCCATTGGCCATCATTTGCTACTTACCGGTAGGAGGAGCTCCCGGCCGGTCACAGACATCGCAGCTCGCAGGTAAGTATGATGCTTCTACAAATTGCTAAGTAACCATGGCAACCGGGACTGCAGTAGCGTCCCGGTTGCCATGGTCACCGATCGGAGCCCCGGCGATTAAACTGGGACTCCGATCGGTACTCTCCACTGCCACCAATGATAGGGGGGAGATTTTAATTAGGAGGGGGATGTAGGGGAGAGGGCCCACTGGCCACCAACGAGTTAACTACAGGGGAGGGAGGGGGGGCCCACTGGCTACCAATGAGTTAACTACAGGGGAGGGAGGGGGGGCCCACTGGCTACCAATGAGTTAACTACAGGGGAGGGAGGGGGGCCCACTGGCTACCAATGAGTTAACTACAGGGGAGGGAGGGGGGCCGGTCGCACTGGCCACCAATGAGTTAACTACAGGGGGGAGGGGGGAGCGGCCGCACTGGCCACCAATGAGTTAACTACAGGGGGGAGGGGGGGGCGGCCGCACTGGCCACCAATGAGTTAAAAATAGGGGGGGGGGGTCTGCCCCCTGCTGCCTGGCAGCACCTGCCAGGCAGCAGGGGGCAGTCATGTACACAGTTTGTTAGTATATTCTAGCCTGAAGCGTCCCCATCACCATAGGAACGCCTCTGTGTTAGAATATACTGTCGGATCTGAGTTTCATGATGTAACTCATATCCGACAGTATATTCTAACATAGAGGCGTTCCCATGGTGATGGGGACGCTTCAAGTTAAAATATACCATCGGATTGGAGAAAACTCCAATCCGATGGTATAAAAGAACTCCAGACTTTACATTGAAAGTCAATGGGGGACGGATCCGTTTGAAATTGCACCATATTGTGTCAATGTCAAACGGATCCGTCCCCATTGACTTGCATTGTAATTCAGGACGGATCAGTTTGGCTCCGCACGGCCAGGCGGACACCAAAACGACTTTTTTTTTCATGTCCGTGGATCCTCCAAAAATCAAGGAAGACCCACGGACGAAAAAACGGTCACGGATCACGGACCTACGGACCCCGTTTTTGCGGACCGTGAAAAAAAACGGCCGTGTGCATGAGGCCTAAGAGTGAGATCCCTAAAGGTCTCAATGAGACGGCTAGCTTCAGGTCCTTTCTTTAAATCGTGCTTTTTATTTTACTATGTGTTCATTGTTTTTATCATGTATTCTGTACGTCGAGGTGCAGCTTTTGGTCACACGCTCTGGGTCCAGCATATCATGGGTAATACATGTTTTGTTGTTACATTTCTTTTTATATCTCTATTACCACCTGCACTTGGCACACTTGCCTCTGTCTGTATTGTACAGTTCAACGGCTATGTGCATACCTTATGCGGCCATCCCAGGTTTTTGTGTGGGCTAGTTTGCCTTGTGCTATTTGTACATTTTTTCATTTATCTTTCTGTGCATGCAACATACAGACCAGTACATGTTACTTTGAGTGAACCTACAGTTCTCACAATTTTCATGCTGATGTATACCTAGGGCTGTGACATCTTTTTCCCTGCCAGTTGGGTGTTTGGGAGAGAGGTTGTATCTGACCTCCTTACATGAGGTCCCCCCCTCCCGTACACTTGTGCCTTTTGTTTCATATATTGTTTGTTATGTGATCATGTCTCAATAAATTACATATATTTTATATGTGTGCCTCCCACTTTTCTTTGGGGTTATTGGTTCTGTTTTTGGGTTGGCTCAGTATATTATACTAGACCCCAGTGTAATCTATACATTATATGTGTGTTTTTCCTTATAGGTTGGCATCCCTTAATGACCACCATGTACCCATCCTCTGATGGCTACTTCCAGCAGGATAATGCACCATGTCACAAAGCTCGAATCATTTCAAATTGGTTTCTTGAACATGACTATGAGTTCACTGTACTAAAATGGCCCCACAGTCACCAGATCTCAACCCAATAGAGCATCTTTGGGATGTGGTGGAACGGGAGCTTCGTGCCCTGGATGTGCATCCCTCAAATCTCCATCAACTGCAAGATGCTATCCTATCAATATGGGCCAACATTTCTAAAGAATGCTATCAGCACCTTGTGGAATCAATGCCACGTAGAATTAAGGCAGTTCTGAAGGCAAAAGGGGGTCCAACACCGTATTAGTATGGTGTTCCTAATAATTCTTTAGGTGAGTGTATATTCTTAACGTTTTAATTAATTTTTACACTATTGAGACATAAAAAATGTGGTATACGGGGTGTTGTTAGGCTAAAACAGTCGGGGCCTGGGCCCCTGATGTTTTGTCCCAGGCCCCGAATGTACTGCCTGCCAGACAGATACAACTGTATTGCCGTTGTTCCGCCAGATTCCTATACCTGGCAGAATGCTATACCTGGAAGTGACGCAGCCGCACCGGAATCAGCTGGAGGAGGGTGTGTGTGGATCTGCACAAGCGCAGATCCACTAGATTTGTAAAAATAATTGCACTGCCGCGGGAGAATATCCTACTTCATTTGCATGTGCAAAACTGTAGACTGCGTGTGCGCACTCAGGGACCACGCCTGCGCACTCAGGGGTAGGTAGATTTTTAAGTGCAAAATGTTCCATCAGATCTCCCTACCCCTGAGTGCGCACGCGCGGACACATCATCTGGAGCAGTTTAGCCTCACCACATAGCAGAGGTGATTGTAGGATATTGGGGTGGTGGGGTCACAACATAGCAGAGCTGAGTGCGGCCCAAGAGTGTGCACGCGCGGTGTACGGTTTCGCACAGGCAAATGAAGTATGTGCTTCTCCCATGACGGTGCAATTATTTTTAAGAATCCAAGTGGATCTGCGCTTGCACAGATCCACACACACACTCTCCTCCAGCTGATTCCAATGCGGCTGCGTCACTTCCGGTGCGGCCACGTCACTTCCGGGTATAGCATTCTGCCGAGGTTAGGAATCTGGCAGAACACCCGCCTTAGGACGGCAATACAATTGAATATAATGCACTGCAAGATCTGAAGGACCTGTGATGACATCACAGGTCACGTGATCAGTGCAGCCGGCCATCATGTGGCCTTCATGTGGCCATCATGTGACCAGTGCAGGAGATGCCCACAGTGAAGAAGAGAAGTCCTGGGGAAGAAGCTGTGGTGATACATAAGGAGAGGTAAGTGAAGGGAGAGGCAGAGCAATGCTGGGGGTTGTGGTTATTTAACTGGGACTGTATGTTAGGGCTGAAGGGAGGGATGTTATCATGGGACTAAATGTTCAGGAGTGATGTTATTTACATGGGGCTGTAAATTGATGGTGGCTGGGGGAGGGAGTGATTAACATGGGACTGTATGTTGGATAAGGCTGGGGAGGGGGTGGTTATTTAACCACCTCCGGACCGCCTAACGCACATGTGCGTTCCGGAGGTGGCAGGGCTGCGCACAGTCACGCATATACGCGTCATCTCGCGATACGCGAGATTTCCTGTGAACGCGCGCACACAGGCGCGCGCGCTCACAGGAACTGAAGGTAAGCGAGTGGATCTCCAGCCTGCCAGCGGCGATCGCTCGCTGGCAGGCTGGAGATCCGAATTTTTTAACCCCTAACAGGTATATTAGACGCTGTTTTCATAACAGCGTCTAATATACCTCCTACCTGGTACTCTGGTGGTCCCTTTTGTTAGGATCGACCACCAGAGGACTCAGGTAGGTCAGTACAGTCGCACCAAACACCACACTACACTACACCCCCCCCCCCCGTCACTTATTAACCCCTTATAAACCCCTGATCACCCATGATCACCCCATATAAACTCCCTGATCACCCCCCTGTCATTGATCACCGCCCTGTCATTGATCACCCCCCTGTCAGGCTCCGTTCAGACGTCCGCATGATTTTTACGAATCCATGGATACATGGATCGGATCCGTAAAAATCATGCGGACGTCTGAATGGAGCCTGACAGGGGGGTGATCAGACGTCCGCATGATTTTTACGGATCCGATCCATGTATCCATGGATCCGTAAAAATCATGCGGACGTCTGAATGGAGCCTTACAGGGGGGGTGATCAGTGACAGGGGGGTGATCACCCTGATTACCCTGATCACCCCCTGTCATTGATAACCCCCCTGTAAGGCTCCATTCAGACGTCCGCATGCGTTCTGTGGATCCGATCCATGTATCCATGGATCCGTAAAAAATCATGCGGATGTCTGAATGGAGCCTTACAGGGGGGGGTGATCAGTGACAGGGGGGTGATCACCCTGATTACCCTGATCACCCCCTGTCATTGATAACCCCCCTGTAAGGCTCCATTCAGACGTCCGCATGCGTTCTGTGGATCCGATCCATGTATCCATGGATCCGTAAAAAATCATGCGGATGTCTGAATGGAGCCTTACAGGGGGGGTGATCAGTGACAGGGGGGTGATCACCCTGATTACCCTGATCACCCCCTGTCATTGATAACCCCCCTGTAAGGCTCCATTCAGACGTCCGCATGCGTTCTGTGGATCCGATACATGTATCCATGGATCCGTAAAAAATCATGCGGATGTCTGAATGGAGCCTTACAGGGGGGGTGATCAGTGACAGGGGGGTGATCACCCTGATTACCCTGATCACCCCCTGTCATTGATAACCCCCCTGTAAGGCTCCATTCAGACGTCCGCATGCGTTCTGTGGATCCGATACATGTATCCATGGATCCGTAAAAAATCATGCGGATGTCTGAATGGAGCCTTACAGGGGGGGTGATCAGTGACAGGGGGGTGATCAGGGAGTCTATATGGGTGATCACCCCCCTGTCATTGATCACTCCCCCCCTGGTAAGGCTCCATTCAGCCATTTTTTTGGGCACAAGTTAGTGGAAATTTTTTGTCTGTTTTTGTTTTCGTTTTTTCTTACTAAGTCTCATATTCCACTAACTTGTGTCAAAAAATAAAATCTCACATGGACGCACCATACCCCTCACGGAATCCAAATGCGTAAACATTTTTAGACATTTATATTCCAGACTTCTTCTCACGCTTTAGGGCCCCTAAAAAGCCAGGGCAGTATAAATACCCCACATGTGACCCCATTTCGGAAAGAAGACACCCCAAGGTATTCCGTGTGGGGCATATTGAGTCCATGAAAGATTGAAATTTTTGTCCTTAGTTAGCGGAAAGTGAGACTTTGTGAGAAAAAAAACAAAAAAAATCAATATCCGCTAACTTATGCAAAAAAAAAAAAATTCTATTAACTCGCCATGCCCCTCATTGAATACCTTGGGGTGTCTTCTTTCCAAAGTGGGGTCACATGTGGGGTATTTATACTGCCCTGGATTTTTAGGGGCCCTAAAGCGTGAGAAGAAGTCTGGGATCCAAATGTCTAAAAATGCCCTCCTAAAAGGAATTTGGGCCCCTTTGCGCATCTAGGCTGCAAAAAAGTGTCACACATCTGGTATCGCCGTACTCAGGAGAAGTTGGGCAATGTGTTTTGGGGTGTCATTTTACATATACCCATGCTGGGTGAGAAAAATATCTTGGTCAAATGCCAACTTTGTATAAAAAAATGGGAAAAGTTGTCTTTTGCCAAGATATTTCTCTCACCCAGCATGGTTATATGTAAAATGACACCCCAAAACACATTGCCCTACTTCTCCTGAGTACGGCGATACCAGATGTGTCACACTTTTTTGCAGCCAAGGTGGGCAAAGGGGCACATATTCCAAAGTGCACCTTTCAGATTTCGCAGGCCATTTTTTACACATTTTGATTTCAAGGTACTTCTTACACATTTGGGCCCCTAAATTGCCAGGGCAGTATAACTATGCCACAAGTGACCCCATTTTGGAAAGAAGACACCCCAAGGTATTCCGTGGGGGGCACGGCGAGTTCCTAGAATTTTTTATTTTTTGTCACAATTTAGCGGAAAATGCTGATTTTTCTTTTTTTTTCTTTTTTCCTTACAAAGTCTCATATTCCACTAACTTGCGACAAAAAAAAAAAATTCTAGGAACTCGCCATGCCCCTCACGGAATACCTTGGGGTGTCTTCTTTCCAAAATGGGGTCACTTGTGGGGTAGTTATACTGCCCTGGCAATTTAGGGGCCCAAATGTGTGAGAAGAACTTTGCAATCAAAATGTGTAAAAAATGCCCTGCAAAATCCGAAAGGTGCACTTTGGAATATGTGCCCCTTTGCCCACCTTGGCAGCAAAAAAGTGTGACACCTCTGGTATCACCGTACTCAGGAGAAGTTGGGCAATGTGTTTTGGGGTGTCATTTTACATATACCCATGCTGGGTGAGAAAAATATCTTGGTCAAATGCCAACTTTGTATAAAAAAATTGGAAAAGTTGTCTTTTGCCAAGATATTTCTCTCACCCAGCATGGGTATATGTAAAATGACAGCCCAAAACACATTCCCCAACTTCTCCTGAGTACGGAGATACCAGATGTGTGACACTTTTTTGATGCCAAGGTGGGCAAAGGGGCACATATTCCAAAGTGCACCTTTCGGATTTCACTGGTCATTTTTTACAGATTTTGATTGCAAAGTACTTCTCACACATTTGGGCCCCTAAATTGCCAGGGCAGTATAACTACGCCACAAGTGACCCCATTTTGGAAAGAAGACACCCCAAGGTATTCCGTGAGGGGCATGGCGAGTTCCTAGAATTTTTTATTTTTTGTCGCAAGTTAGTGGAATATGAGACTTTGTAAGGAAAAAAGAGAAAAAAAAAAAATCATCATTTTCCGCTAACTTGTGACAAAAAATAAAAAATTCTAGGAACTCGCAGTCCCCCTCACGGAATACCTTAGGGTGTCTTCTTTCCAAAATGGGGTCACTTGTGGCGTAGTTATACTGCCCTGGCAATTTAGGGGCCCAAATGTGTGAGAAGAACTTTGCAATCAAAATGTGTAAAAAATGCCCTGCAAAATCCGAAAGGTGCACTTTGGAATATGTGCCCCTTTGCCCACCTTGGCAGCAAAAAAGTGTGACACATCTGGTATCGCCGTACTCAGGAGAAGTTGGGGAATGTGTTTTGGGGTGTCATTTTACATATACCCATGCTGGGTGAGAAAAATATCTTGGTCAAATGCCAACTTTGTATAAAAAAATGGGAAAAGTTGTCTTTTGCCAAGATATTTCTCTCACCCAGCATGGGTATATGTAAAATGACACCCCAAAACACATTCCCCAACTTCTCCTGAGTACGGCGATACCACATGTGTGACACTTTTTTGCTGCCAAGGTGGGCAAAGGGGCACATATTCCAAAGTGCACCTTTCGGATTTCACCGGTCATTTCTTACACATTTTGATTGCAAAGTTCTTCTCACACATTTGGGCCCCTAAATTGCCAGGGCAGTATAACTACCCCACAAGTGACCCCATTTTGGAAAGAAGACACCCCAAGGTATTCTGTGAGGGGCATGGTGAGTTCCTAGAATTTTTTATTTTTTGTCGCAAGTTAGTGGAATATGAGACTTTGTAAGAAAAAATAAAAAAATAAAATCATCATCATTTTCCGCTAACTTGTGACAAAAAATAAAAAGTTCTATGAACTCACTATGCCCATCAGCGAATACCTTAGGGTGTCTACTTTCCGAAATGGGGTCATTTGTGGGGTTTTTCTACTGTTTGGGCATTGTAGAACCTCAGGAAACATGACAGGTGCTCAGAAAATCAGAGCCGTTTCAAAAAGCGGAAATTCACATTTTTGTACCATAGTTTGTAAATGCTATAACTTTTACCCAAACCATTTTTTTTTTGCCCAAACATTTTTTTTTTATCAAAGACATGTAGAACTATAAATTTAGCGAAAAATTTATATATGGATGTCGTTTTTTTTGCAAAATTTCACAGCTGAAAGTGAAAAATGTCATTTTTTTGCAAAAAAATCGTTACATTTTGATTAATAACAAAAAAAGTAAAAATGTCAGCAGCAATAAAATACCACCGAATGAAAGCTCTATTAGTGAGAAGAAAAGGAGGTAAAATTCATTTGGGTGGTAAGTTGCATGACCGAGCGATAAACGGTGAAAGTAGTGTAGTGCCGAAGTGTAAAAAGTGGCCTGGTCATGAAGGGGGTTTCACCTAGCGGGGCTGAAGTGGTTAAATGGGACTGTATATTGATGGTGGCTGGGGAAGAAAGTGATGTTAATTACATGGGACTGTATATTGATGGTGGCTGGGGGAGAGAGTGTTGTTATTTCTATGAGGCTGTATGTTGAAGGCGGCTGTGGGAGGGAGTGATGTTATTTACATGGGACTGTATATTAATGGTGGCTGGGGGAGAAGTGATGTTATTTACATGGGACTGTATATTGATGGTGGCTGTGGGAGGGAGTGATGTTTACATGGGACTGTATGTTGATGGTGGTTGTGGGAGGGAGTGATGTTATTTACATGGGACTGTATGTTGATGGCGGCTGTGGGAAGGAGTGATGTTATTTACATGGGACTGTATGTTGGAGGAGGCTGGGGAGGGGGCGATTTTATTTGCATGAGGCTGTATGTTGGAGGAGGCTGGAGAGGAGGTGGTGTTATTTACATAAGACTGTATGTTAAAGGGGGCTGTAGACAGAAAGGGATGGTATTTACGTGGGAGTGTACATTTGAGGGTTCTGTAGACATAGAGGGATGTTATTTACATGGGACTTTATATTGGAAGGGGCTGGGGAGATGGTATGATGTTATTTACACGGGACTGTATGTTGATGTGGCTGGAGAGGGGGTAGTGTTATTTACATGGGACTCTATGGCGGAGGGAAAAAGGGTTATTAATAGGGTTGAGCGAACCTGAACTGTAACTTTCGTACCGAACTTTACAGTGTTCGGCACTCGAACCCGAACATTTCAGTAAAAGTTCGGGTTCTGTGTTTGGGTAATATTAATATACCATCGGATCGGAATTTTCTCCAATCCGATGGTATATTTTAATTTCAAGCGTCCCCATCACAATGGGAACACCTCTATGTTAGAATATACCATCGGATTTGAGTTAGATCGTGGAAACTCAGATCCGACAGTATATTCTAACACAGAGGCGTTCCCATAGTGATGGGGACTCTTCAAGTTAGAACATACTGAGTACTGTGGACATAACAGCCCCCTGCTGCCTGGCAGCACCTGATCTCTTACAGGGGGTTGCCATCCGCACAATTAACCCCTCAGGTGCTGCACCTGAGGGGTTAATTGTGCGGATCACAGCCCCTTGTAAGAGATCAGTTGCTGCCAGGCAGCAGGGGGCCAGACCCCCCTCCCTCTTCAGTATTAAAATCATTGGTGGCCAGTGCGGTCCCCCCACCCCCACCCACCCCCTATTAAAATCATTGGTGGCTAGTGCGGCCTCCCCTCTCCCCCCCTAATTAAAATCATTGGTTAACAGCCCCCCTCACCATTGGTGGCAGAGGAGCGGCAGTTCTAATCAGAGTCCCAGTTTAATCGCTGGGGCTCCGATCGGTTAACATGTCAGCCAGGACACTACTGCTGTCCTGGCTGCCATGGTTACTTAGCACTTTTAGCAGCATTATACTTACATGTGCAGTGGCCAGCCGGCGCTCCTCCTACTGGTAAGTGAAAGGTCTGTGCCGCATTGCTTATAGCACAGCCACTGCCACCAATGATTTTAATAGGGTGGGGGTGGGGTGGGGATGGGTTGCACTGGCCACCAATGATTTTAATACTGGGGAGGGAGGGGGGGGGGCGCACTAGCCACCAATGCTTTTAATATTTGGGAGGGAGGTCTGGCCCCTGCTGCCTGGCAGCACCCGATCAGGGGGCTGAGATCCGCACAATTAACCCCTCAGGTGCGGCACCTGAGGGGTTAATTGTGCGGATCACAGCCCCCTGTAAGAGATCGGGTGCTGTCAGGCAGCAGGGGGCTGTTATGTACACAGTTCTTAGTATATTCTCACCATGGGAACGCCTCTGTGTTAGAATATACTGTCGGATCTGAGTTAGCTATTACTATTATTTTCCGTTATAACCATATTATAACGGAAAATAATAAAGTGAAGTTTGGGTCCCCATTGAATTCCACACTCTGCAGAGACGAGGTGGCTGAAAGAAGTTGTCTGTACCAAATGGAGAAGATGATGACAGAGAAGATCTACATCAGAGGAGACATCACCTGGAGGCCCTGGATGTGACAGGTATGTGCTGCTGTATAGCGAGTACAGCAAAATGCAGCATGAGCGGGGAGGGTCGACTTAGGGTACTTTCACACTAGAGGTAGCCTTCTCCGGCAAGCTGTTCTGGCTGGTGAGCAGCCTGCTGGATCCGTGCTACCACTAGTGCACCGTGCCGCTGGAAGCCCGCTCAGCCCCATTCCGGCCGCATTAAGGCAAATATGCCGAGAGGTGGGCTGAAAAAAACTAAAGCATGCTGCAGTTTTATTCAGCCGTCTCTCGGCATGTTTGCCGTGCTGCGGCCGGACCGCTGGCCCGCCCCATAATAGTGAATGGGGCCAGGGCGGACATCCAGAGGCACGGTGCAGTAGCGGTAGCACAGATCCGGCAGGCTGTTCCCCCACCAGAACAGTGTGAAAGTAGCATTAGGCCTCTTTCACACGGCCGTTGCGGAAACATGTGTGGGTGCGTTGCTTGAACACCCGTGATTTTTCCGCGCGAGTGCAAAACATTGTAATGTGTTTTTCACTCGCGGGAGAAAAATTGCGCGTGTTTGGTACCCAAACCCGAACTTCTTCACAGAAGTTCGGGCTTGGGATCGGTGTTCTGTAGATTGTATTATTTTCCCTTATAACATGGTTATAAGGGAAAATAATAGCATTCTGAATACAGAATGCATAGTATAATAGTGCTGGAGGGGTTAAAAAAAATAAAAAAATCATTTAACTCACCTTAGTCCACTTGCTCGCGTAGCCGGCATCTCCTTGTGTCTTTATCTTAGCTTTTTGTAGCAACAGGACCTGTGGTGACGTCACTCCGGTCATCACATGATCCATCACCATGGTAAAAGATCATGTGATGGATCATGTGATGACTGTGACGTCACCAAATGTCCTTGTTGCTACACAAAGCTAAGATCAAGACAGAAGGAGATGCCGGGCTGCGCAAGCAAGTGGATTAAGGTGAGTTAAATATTTTTTTATTTTTTTTTAACCCCTCCAGCGCTATTGTACTATGCATTCTGTATTCAGAATGCTATTATTTTACCTTATAACCTTATAATAATAATGATCGGGTCTCCATCCCGATCGTCTCCTAGCAACCGTGCGTGAAAATCGCACCGCATCCGCACTTGCTTGCGGATGCTTGTGATTTTCATGCAACCCCATTCACTTCTATAGGGCCTGCGTTGCGTGAACAACGCACAAAGAGGAGCATGCTGCGATTTTCACGCAACGCACAAGTGATGCGTGAAAATCATCGCTCATGTGAACAGCCCCATTGAAATGAATGGGTCCGGATTCAGTGCGGGTGCAATGCGTTCACTTCACGCATTGCACCCGCGCGGAATACTCGCTCGTGTGAAAGGGGCCTTAGAGAACTGGGTCATATTTATTGGGGCTTGGGCCCTGGATCCTTTGAGACCCTAGCAACGCCCCTGTGTGGTATCATTGTAATCCTACTGAACCAGAGAATGAAGTGCACAGGTCAGTTTTGCCACAAAAGGAACGCCATGGGGACAAAACCCGTAAAGGTGGAGGAATTGTGTTTTTTTCTAATTCTACCCCATTTTCCCGCTTCCCACTACAATGTATGCCACAATAAACGGTAGCATTAGAAAGTACAACTTGTCCTGGAAAAAATAGGCCCTCGCGTAGATACATAAATAGAGAAAAAAAAAAGTTATGGCTCAAGGAAGATAGGGAAGAAAAATTCAAACGCAAAAACAAAACCTCTGGTATTCTAAGAGTTAAAAAGCGTTGTTGCAGGGGGACCACGGGTCTGATCCATGCTTATCTCACATTAATAACGTATTTTGAGGATATGTAATTGTTATGTAACTACTTGATAACTACTTTTTTTTTTATTTAAATTTTTTTATTTTTCAACATAAAACAGGGGGTTACATGAATCAAGGTATCAAGGCATAGGCGTGCAAGCCTTTACATATCTGGGCATTTAAAGAGACAAATATTATGCAAATGCATGGGTGATACAGCAAGGATCCAGACAATACACATAGAGCATTTTATAACATCATCTAGGCGACACAGAGAGGTGAAGAAAAATGTTATGGGGACAAATGAAGCATTGCAAGACGAGTGGGTTCTTCTGGACAAGCAGGTCTTTGGCTCGGGAGCCAAGAGACCAGACAGTAGTGCTTACAACTCTCTAGTCTGGGTTTCTGAAGTTCCACCACGGTGACCATTTTTTGAGGAATTCCTTATGGGATCGCTTTTCCCAGGAGGAAAGTTCTTCAAACCTGTGGAGTTGGTCCACTTTTTGGATCCAATCCTCCAAGGTTGGGGCTTGGGCTTGAAGCCAGTAAGTGGGAAGCAATAGGCGAGCAGCTATTAACATTTGCATAAAGAGATAAGATGGTTGTACCTTCTGGTCTGCAGCACGAAGGGATAGGAGGGCAAGCTGTGGAGAAGGTGGGACACTTGACCCACAGATCTTATTAGATGATGCAAAGATCTCCATCCACCACCTGTGTATGTTGGGACAAGTCCACCAAATGTGTAGGAAAGTGCCTTTATCCCCACAGTGCCTCCAGCAAGCGTCCGAAGCGGTGTCAGAGTAGAGTGATGTTTTATCGGGCGTGTTATACCATCTGGTGAGAATTTTATAACAGTTTTCCTGGATTCGAACGCAGCGTGAGGCACCGTGGGGGTAACTAAAGAGACCATGTAAACTATCAAACGAGAAGACTATGTTGAGGTCCTTCTCCCAGCTACTCACGAATGAGGGTTTGGCAAGTAAAGGTGGCAAGCGTGCCAGTGAAATTAATTTCTTAGGTGTAGATTTTTGAGATATAATTGATTCGAACCAGACTATGGGTCGAGTTAAGTCTCCTATATTAATGTTTTGTTTCAAATAAGCTCTTAAATATGTTATGGTAATGATATCGCATGGATGCGGGTTTAAGATAGAATTGAGTGCTTGTAGCTCGATACATTTTCCGGAGGGGAGGGCCAGAGTGTTTATCTGGATGGGTGAAGATTTAAGAGCCTGGGAGGTTGCGGATTTTAATGGTAAGGGGGCTGTATCAACTATATCCCTTACCGTCAGGAGGGGAGAAGGGTATGGTATGGCGCAGTGTGAAGAGGAGAACCATTTCCAAGCTTCTAATGTAGTTTTTATTAATGGATAGTGGGAAAATTGCCCCGGGAAAACTGTCTGGTTACCAAGCATCAGTGCTTTAGGGGATTCCTGCAAGATATCTAACTCCATGTCTACTAGAAGGGAGGGCGTTGTGGGTCTCAACCAGGCCACTGCTCGAGTCAGGAGGATGGCCCTGCCATAGATTTCGGGATTAGGTAGCCCGATCCCCCCTGCGTGTCTAGGTTTGGTGAGTAAAGAGAATGGGAGTCTCGCTCTCTTGCCGTTCCAGATAAATGACCTGAATTTTTTAAAAACTTGGTCGTAGTAATGTTTGGGAACTGGGATAGGTAGCACCTGCTGGAGGTAGGTAAGGCGAGGAAGGATCAGGGAGGTAAGTAGGTTCTTGCGTCCAAACCACGAGAGGATCGGATTAGATCTAGCTAGATTATCAATAGCCTCAAAAATGGATTCCCTGAGAGGGGTATAGTTAAGAGAGAAGAGGTCATGTATGTTTGGACTCAATTTGACTCCTAGGTAAGTGATTGTTGTCGAGGACCAGTTAAATGGTGAATCTATCATAAGAAGATTCTTTGTGGGGTCGGGAATTCCCATGCACAAAACCAGAGATTTGCCAGCATTTATTTTAAAATCGGAGGCTAAGCCAAAACAGTTGAGATAGCTCTGAATCCGAGGTAAGGAAGTTTTGGGGTTAGTGGTCATCATTAGGACGTCGTCGGTGAATGCTGCCACTTTTTGTTCCCTGCCTCCCAAACACAGACCTGAAATCTCCCCGTCCAATCGTACGTTAGCAAGAAGTGGTTCGAGTGCCAGGATGAAAAGGAGGGGTGAAAGGGGACAACCTTGTCGAGTTTCCATTGACTTGCACCCTTGCTGACGCCTGTGCATACATGGCAAAAGTGGCTTGTACGAAGGGACCAGGTAGGCCAAACCTCACCAGGGTGTGTTTTAGAT
The DNA here is from genome assembly GCF_014858855.1 of Bufo gargarizans. Lineage (NCBI taxonomy): Eukaryota > Metazoa > Chordata > Amphibia > Anura > Bufonidae > Bufo > Bufo gargarizans. The sequence continues at coordinate 196,492 of NW_025334710.1, forward strand.
ACTGCCAATTGACCCTATCGAATGCTTTCTCCGCATCAGTACTAAGGAGAAGCAGTGGGGAGGAAGTTCTTTTGGCGTGGCATATGATGTTGATCACCCTGGCTGTGTTATCTTTCCCCTCTCTGGTGCGGATGAAGCCAACCTGGTCCCCGTGTATGAGGGAGGGGAGGAGAAGGGCTAATCTATTAGCTAGCATTTTGGCCAGGAGTTTGAGGTCTGTGTTTAGGAGGGATATGGGTCTATAGTTAGAGCATTGTGCGGGATCCTTCCCTTCTTTTGGTATGAGGGAGATATGTGCCGTGGTCATGTCTCTGGAAAGGGGGTGGCCCAACAGTGACTGGTTACAGACATCTAGGAGGTAGGGGAGGAGAATCTCCCCGAAGGATTTGTAATATGAAAGGGGAAGGCCATCCGGGCCTGGGCTCTTTCCTGATGGAGTTTGTGACAAGGCAGTTTTGAGTTCTGTTATGGTAAAAGGGGCTTCCAGACTCAGTTTTTGATCGGAGGAAAGGTGAGGTATTTTGGATGAATCCAAGAAGCTCCCTATAGCCGACGTTCTCTCCTCGGGTATCTCAGGAGGGGGGGGAGATTGTAGAGGGTGTTATAAAAGTTCCGAAACTGGTCAGTGATCTGGGATAGGGAGAAAATCGGTTTACCATCCGGTGTGGCTAGTTGGTGGATATAGTTGGAGGACCGTCTCCCTTTAATCCTGCTCATCAGAAATTTTGTAGCTTTGTCACCATGAGCAAAAAACTTGTGCTTAGTGCTCATATAGTATTTGGCTGCCTTGGAGGAAAGGAGGGATTTTAGTTTCGCCCTATTTTCTGATAGCTCTTTAAAATGAGGGTCTGAGGCGGAGAGTTTATGGCTAGCTTCAAGACACTGAATTTTTTTGAGGGTTTCATCTATGGCTTTGTCATGAAGTTTCTTTTTGTAGGATCCAATGCTTATGAAATGGCCTCTGACGACCGGTTTGTGGGCGTCCCAGAGAGTGTTGGCAGAAACCTCTGAGCTTTTGTTGAGAGAGAAGTAGTCTATTAAATGCTTGGAGATCTGTTCTGTTGAGTCCTGGAAGCCTAATAAAGACTCATTTAGGCGCCAGCTAAAACAGGAGGGGCTTTTTGTAGGAGCTAGTATCTGGATAAAAATAGGGGAATGGTCCGATAAGTGTATAGAGCCTATCGTGGATGTACTACATAAATGAAGGTGTTCTTTGGAGATAAATAAGTAATCCAACCTATGGTAGGTGGCATGGGTGGAAGAGTAGAATGTGTAGTCAAGAGTATCAGGATGATGGGCACGCCAGCAGTCAACCAGGTTTAAGCTCCAAATGTTACTTCTAATGGATTTAAGGGCTCTGCCTGAGAGGGATGTCTTGTGGGATGAGGCGTCTAATTGTGGGAAAAGTGCAACATTTAGGTCTCCTCCTAATACCACTATGCCCTCTTTAAAAGGGGTAATAATTGGGATTAAGCTAGACAACCACTGGGATTGGTTGGAGTTGGGGGCGTATAAATTTGCAAAGGTGTATATTTGCTGGCCAATTGAGCCTTTTATGAGGATAAACCTTCCGTCTGGGTCGAGTTTTTGGTCAATGAGTTTAAATGGAACTTTTTTGTGGAACCCTATGCTAACCCCACAAGATGCAGACGAGTTGCCTCCACAGTGAAACCAGTCTGAGAAGTAGGAGAAATGCATATTGGGGTAGTGATTAAAGCGGTAGTGGGTCTCCTGGAGGAGCACAACCTCTACTTTGGCTTTTCTTAGAATGGTAAAGACTTGGCTCCTTTTTGATGGGGAGTGGAAGCCCTTAACATTGTAAGATGCAATGTGTAGATCAGCCATTTGATGAGGTGTGAGTGGAGATACCTCTGAGTTGGAAGTGCCTCCTCCAAGAGAGATAGCAGGAAGTGTGCGGACTTGTCTCCAGGTGCACAATCCGGATCAGGGCGGTGTTGGGGTCTCTTATAGCCAGTTTGGGTACGACATACCTTGAGGGAAGAACAGGGTAAGAACGTAGAACAAAACATAAAAGTACAAACAAACAATAAATCAGCATTAATGAACATGCTGCATACATGTGGGGGGATAGAATGGTCTAGAGACCAGTGAGGAGGTCGAGTAACACCTCAAGTGAGGCCAATGGACTATTGGGGAGAATGGGTCTGTCTAAACGACAAAGCAGACGTCTTTACACCGGTGGGAATCCAGCGTTATGACAGATTGATCGCACGGAATTAGCAGACTAGATCAAGTTAGGGAGTTCAAACAGTTATAACGATAGAAGGGAAAGAGTTCCTATGGTTTACTTAATGTTCCTGAGAGAGGCTTCTAGGAGTTAGTTGCAGGCTTCTCTTCTTGGATCTGGAGGACTTCGGGGTACGAGGGACTTCAAACGGAACCAACTTGGGGAGGTCCGGAAGATCTCGCAGGTCCTGGAAAAGTTCCCAATTCTCGATCGGCAAGGGGTCTACTTTCAGCAGGCTGTAGGTGGCTTGGAGGTCAGTGAAGGACTTGATGAAGAACTTGTTCCCTGCAGCCGAAAACGCAAGTCCAAAAGGGTAGGACCAACGATATGGTATTTTATTGGATCGGAGCCAGTCGGTCAGGGGTTTGAGCGCCCTGCGTTTCTTTAAGGTAGAAGGCGCCAGGTCTTGGTAGATCTCTAACCGTGAATCTTCATAAGACAGGTCGGCTTTGTTGCGGGCAGCTTCTAAGATGGCGGATTTCGTCGGGAAGTGTAGGAACTTGCATATAACATCCCTGGGCGGGTCGGAGGGCTTGGGTTTAGGGCGGAGGGCTCTATGGGCCCGTTCTATGACCACATCTTGCGGGAAGTCGGGGCCTAGTAGCGAGCTGCAAATAGCAAGAACAGCCGCCGGTATATCTCCGGGCAAAACCGCCTCCGGGATCCCACGGAACCGTAGGTTGTTCCGGCGCCCTCTATTTTCTTGATCTTCAATAGTGCTGTGCATCTCGTTGAGATAATTTGAGCAGCGGCGGAAGGCGTCCGACACAGCTGAATGATGATTCAGGGACGCTGCCTGGTGTAGTTCTAGGGTCTCTACCCTGTCTCCTATTTGCCGCACCTCCTGCCTGAAGGCTGAGAGCTCGGAGAGGATGGGCTCCATAACCCTATGTAGGGCACGATCCAGGTATTTCCTCGTTAGAGGTAGATCGGTGCTAACCTGAGCATCCTCCGTTTCGCTCTCGTCGTCTGAGAGGGTAGGGGCCCGCTTCGGCGCCTTAGGATGTGCTGCCGGCGCCATCTTTGTTTCCCTCGCTGCGACTGTAGCTGCAGCCTTTTTAAGGAATTTCTCCATATCGCCGGGAGGAATCTGACCCTTAGAGTTAGCGGGGTGATCTCCTTGTTTCTGGTTGCCAATTTTCACCATTCTCGTCCGAGTGTGCTGCTGTAGGCTGGTGTTATAGTCGATTCTCCTAGGAGAGCAGCGGACTATGCAACCATCACGATTCGGCGCTAGCTCCGCCCCCCCTTGATAACTACTTTAAGGCTATGGCCACACGGTGACATAGTGTAAGTCGTGCAACTCTTCTGCAACACATGTCGCCTTGTTGCCCTAGCCTAATGCTTGAGGGGGAGGGGGTGGTTTCAAAAGTATACCATGGGACACAGCCTTTCCTTGTTATGTCCCTGATTTTTTTATTATGGCCAAAAAACAATATTTCTGCATTTTTTTATTTTATTTATTTATCTTTTGGTCAATGCAATTTTGATATAGGCTGTATTATTATTATTATTTTTTTTATTTTTATTTTTTTACTTCAGCCTGTGCCGATTGTCACTCCTAATCCTTTTATAAATGAGCAGGTGCTCCTTTTTATATTTTCTTCTTCATTGGCCAACTGGTTTTGTGACTTTCCAGTTTCCAGTTATAGAAATGTTCTTATCAGGTGGTTCTATGAAAACTCATAAGATAGGTGATAATTTTTTCTTAAAGTCTCAGCAAGGTGTGTAATGCGACAATTTTATGGCATGTCCTGGTTGGCGTTGATTTGTGCATTATTAAGCTGCAATTTAGAAAGGCGCATGTAATAAATGTGCAAAAACAATATGCCCTAAATACAATGCCACCATGTTCCTCGCCAACTCAGAAGAAGACATGGACCGTGAAAAATAGCTTTATATAGACGGAAGTGGCTTGGTAAATGAGGTGAAATATTTTTAGCATACAAAAGGCACAATTTAAGATAAACATCAGATGAAACTGCAATGATAACTGCCCCTTATATGTGTAATGCCACTGGTATAAAAATCCTTTCGCTATAATGCTATAAAAATTATGTAGTTGCTCATCGTTTGCAGCAGAATGCAGTTGGGTTGCTGTGCTGGCAATAAGCCTATGTAGAAACCTGTCTATATACAGAATAGATGCATGTTAAATATAATGTACAAAAATAATGAATATGAAGAATCACAGCTTCCCTAGTATTGTGTAGATACATTACTCATTACATTTACTTAATTATTGCTGAGGAAATCTTGGTTTGTAACTTATTAGTTTATTCAAAAAAAATAATGTAAATATCAATAGATTCGGTTTGTAAAACAAAAGTAAAATTACAACAAAATGAAACACAGTAGATGCAGAAGACAATTTTTTAAATTACTTGTGCACATTGATATTTTCTAGCCAAGGTTTAAAATATTCTATACTGAACACATTTTTTGCTTCCATTGGCTTCATTCATCCAAAGATCCTTAATCCCTGTTAGAAGAACAGTTTCAGCAGTAGAAGTCACACAATGGCCGGAGCCAGGACGATGTTATGGACACTAAGACCACCGCTGGTGCAGATAAACTTAACATCGGTTGTCACTCCCCCAGCGCTTACGGACTGGCTGCCGATGTCACAGATGGACTTTGTTGCGCACCCTCGAATGGCTGCTGAAGCTGACGCTGATCCTGAAAAAGACACAATTTCATTTAACACAACATTAAAGCTGGGTTCACCTCATGTTCTATGCCTGTGGTTGACGTATACGTTAGAAAAATAAATAAAATCATAAAACGCAGCACACCATGTTCTTGTATCCTGCAAAGTACTGGAAGAAAAAAAAATACCTTTTTTTTTTTTTTTACACAATGGAACTCTATAGTGAACAGATGCCATGTCTGAATCCTCCGTTTAACGTATACTTTTTTTTTTTGTATGTGTAAGACTACTTTCACACTAGCGGCACGGACCTCCGGCAGGCTGTTCCGTCAGATCCATCCTGCCGCTAGTGAACGTGTGCCCCCGGACTGCCAATCCGTCCCTATGGACTATAATGGGAGTGGGGACAGAGTTCCGACTGAGGCACGGCAGCGCATGGTGAGAGGCTGCCGGAATAAAACTACGACATGTCTGACATTTATTCCGGCAGCCTCTCGCCGTGGGCTGCCATGCCTCCACCGGAACTCTGCCCCACCCTCATTATAGTCAATGGGGAGCAGCAGTTTAGGGGCACACGTTCACTAACATCAGCATGAATGCGACAGGCTATTCACCTGACAGAACAGCCTGCCAGAGGTCCTTGCCGCTAGTGTGAAAGTAGCCTTAAATGGATGGCAAAAACATGAAAAATAAAATAAAATAAAGTGAAGCATATACACTCACCTAAAGAATTATTAGGAACACCATACTAATACGGTGTTGGACCCCCTTTTGCCTTCCCCTGCCTTAATTCTACGTGGCATTGATTCAACAAGGTGCTGATAGCATTCTTTAGAAATGTTGGCCCATTTTGATAGGATGGCATCTTGCAGTTGATGGAGATTTGAGGGATGCACATCCAGGGCACGAAGCTCCCGCTCCACCACATCCCAAAGATGCTCTATTGGGTTGAAATCTGGTGACTGTGGGGCCATTTTAGTACAGTGAACTCATTGTCATGTTCAAGAAACCAATTTGAAATGATTCGAGCTTTGTGTCATGGTGCATTATCCTGCTGGAAGTAGCCATCAGAGGATGGGTACATGGTGGTCATTAAGGGATGGACATGGTCAGAAACAATGCTCAGGTAGCCCGTGGCATTTAAACGATGGCCAATTGGCACTAAGGGACCTAAAGTGTGCCCAGAAAACATCTCCCACACCATTACACCACCACCACCAGCCTGCACAGTGGCAACAAGGCATGATGGATACATGTTCTCATTCTGTTTACGCCAAATTCGGACTCTACCATTTGAATGTCTTAACAGAAATTGAAACTCATCAGACCAGGCAACATTTGTCTAGTCTTCAACAGTCCAATTTTGGTGAGCTCGTGCAAATTGTAGCCTCTTTTTCCTATTTGTAGTGGAGATGAGTGGTACCCGGTGGGGTCTTCTGCTGTTGTAGCCCATCCACCTCAAGGTTGTGCGTGTTGTGGCTTCACAAATGCTTTGCTGCATACCTTGATTGTAACGAGTGGTTATTTCAGTCAATGTTGCTCTTCTATCAGCTTGAATCAGTCGGCCCATTCTCCTCTGACCTCTAGCATCAACAAGGCATTTTCGCCCACAGGACTGCCGCAGACTGGATGTTTTTCCCTTTTCACACCATTCTTTGTAAACACTAGAAATGGTTGTGCGTGAAAATCCCAGTAACTGAGCAGATTGTGAAATTCTCAGACCGGCCCGCCTGGCACCAACAACCATGCCACGCTCAAAATTGCTTAAATCACCTTTCTTTCCCATTCTGACATTTAGATTGGAGTTCAGGAGATTGTCTTGACCAGGACCACAACCCTACATGCATTGAAGCAACTGCCATGTGATTGGTTGACTAGATAATCGCATTAATGAGAAATAGAACAGGTGTTCCTAATAATTCTTGAGGTGAGTGTATATGAAGATTCCTTAACCTGAGCATTTTTTATTTAGTTTTCTCATTTTTCTATAAAACTATTTTAAAAAATGAGGTTTATTTAGGATATTTTTTATATCAGTCTTCAAGCTTTTTTTTTTACCCACAGCAAAGACCTAGATAATTTGGCAGGAAAATCATTTTTTCCCTACTACTGTTAGCCTCATGCACACAACCGTTCCTTTTTTTGCCGTCTACAAACCCCGCAATTTGCGAAACGGAACGGGCGGCCTTTAATATACCTGCCCATTCTTGTCTGCAAAGCGTGGACAAGAATAGGACAGGTTATATTTTTTTTTGGGGCCATGGAACAGAGAAACGGATGTGTGCTGTCCGCATCTTTTGTGGCCCCATTGAAGTGAATGGTTCCGCATCCGAGCCACCAAAAATGCGGATCGGATGCAGACCAAAACAACGGCTGTGTGCATGAGGCCTAATCCCGAGATGTGTGATGCCAGACGGAAAAGAATAAATTTTTGTACCTGACACTTGAGTTGTCATAAGAAGACACCTATTCTGATCCCCAGTGCATTGTACTGTATCATCGGTGTTACACGAGGTAGAGTCAGCGGAGATGCAGGATCGGCAGACCAGTCCATTGGGGGTAGAACTTGTTGTTGGAACTAGAAGAAAACAGGTGAAAGAGAGAAATATAAAGAACATTGGTTTCTTTAACATTTACATGACAATGTTTTTCCATGTATGAACCACAGGTATTACTAGAAGAACCACATATGAACCTCCATATTTCCCATCAGGACACAGGGAAAGTGGTCATTCATCACATGTATTAAGAAATTATTAAGCAAGAGTGTAAGAGCAAGTTCCTGAACTCTGTGTAAACGCTGCATGTGGTTCAACCCATTATCCTGCAATGATCTCATGGAAGACAAATACTGTACCCACCATGAAGCAAAACAGATGTTCCTTATCATAGGAAAAATTTAATAATCTTTCCTGACTTCAAACATCGCAATAAGAATAAACTTCTGGACCAACATCCCACCTCTAGTCATTTAGTACAAAATCTTTACAATTAAGGGGGTTACATAGGTATCAAGTCACACGTTCAAGCTCTTACCACCTCCTGCCACCTCCAAATCCTTCCTTAACCTTGAGTCAACTAAAATGCTAGTGCATATATCAGCAACCCCCGCACTCTAGGTGTTCTGAAACTACAACTCCCAAAGTGGTCTATTCACTTCTATGGGAGTTAGAACAGCCAAGAATGTTTGCATACTGGAAGTTGTAGTTTCACAGCAGCTGGTCCGTGTGTTAGTGCATACTCTCATCATCTCCTACCTGGACTTCTGCAACATCCTCCTCTGTGGCCTCCCAGCTAACGTTCTTGCACCCTTCTAATCAATCTCCAATTCTGCTGCCAATACATCTCTCCCCTTGTTTCTCCTCTGTCTCTCCCCTCTTCCAATCCCCTCACTAGCTCCCAAATTCCCAGTGAATTCAGTTCAGAACGCTAACAACAACATATAAGGCCATCCACAATCTGCCCCATCCTTACATCTCTGACCTACTCTTCCGATATATCTCCACACATAATCTTGGATCCTCAGATGGCCTCTTTCTTTGTTCTCCTCTTGTCTGTTCCTTGTACAATCATCTACAAGATTTCTTACATATCTCCCATACTCTGGAACCCACTACCCCAGCAGATCAGACCCTCCCCTACCTTTCAAACCTTCAAAAGCAACTTGAGATCCCAACTTTTCAAAGAATCCTACAATTTACAATAACCCTTCAGCCACTAAACAGCCACCTGAGCAGCATCTGCCCTCAGACACTGGGCTCTCTCCTCCTCTGTACCAGTCTGTTGATACTGTAAGTTCACTCTAAGGGCTCTTTCACACTTGCGTTCTTGTCTTCCAGCATAGAGTTTCGTCGTCGGGGCTCTATGCCGGAAGAATCCTGATCAGTTTTATCCTAATGCATTCTGAATGGAGAGAAATCCATTCAGGATGCATCAGGATGTCTTCAGTTCCGGAACGGAACGTTTTTTGGACGGAGAAAATACCGCAGCATGCTGCGCTTTTTGCTCCGGCCAAAAATCCTGAAGACTTGCCGCAAGGCCGGATCCGGAATGAATGCCCATTGAAAGGCATTGATCCGGATCCGGCCTTAAGCTAAACGTCGTTTCGGCGCATTGCCGGATCCGACGTTTAGCTTTTTCTGAATGGTTACCATAGCTGCCGGGATGCTAAAGTCCTGGCAGCCATGGTAAAGTGTAGTGGGGAGCGGGGGAGCCATGGTAAAGCGCATGGATCAGGTGATCGCATGGCACGTCATCCATGCGCATTGGGCGCTCTGATGTCATTCTGGAGCGTCCCGGGAGCCGCACGGACTGTAAGTATACCGCTCCCCCGCTCCCCACTACTACTATGGCAACCAGGACTTTAATAGCGTCCTGGCTGCCATAGTAACACTGAAAGCATTTTGAAGACGGATCCGTCTTCAAATGCTTTCAGTTCACTTGCGTTTTTCCGCATCCGGCGTGTAATTCCGGCAAGTGGAGTACACGCCGGATCCGGACAACGCAAGTGTGAAAGAGGCCTTACTGTGCTTGTTTTGTTTTATATGTATGTATGTTATACCCCTTTTTTAGATTTAGATAAATAATAAATAAAGTTTTTTTTTTTTTTGGAGGTGTGGTCCTAAACTTTTGATCAGCTGAAAAACTTATTTGTTGTTTTTATTAAATTGAATGCTCAAAAAATGTTTTGTCTCACTCCCATTTCTTCTTGTTGCATGTTGAAGCTCTACTTGGAACCTTGTTAAGATCCAGCCATGCTAAATAGGATTTTTTGCAATTTTTCAAGTGGTCTTAAACTTTTGATCAGGACTGTAATATCAAGAAATATTAATATCAGATCTACATAGCAAACCTAATGCTACAGAGGGGATGAAGTAACATACCCACTCAAAGGGTTAACCATCCCGAAGCCAATTTAGGACCAGGAGAAACATAAGGAAAAAGAAAAAAAACTAATAAACTAGGTCAGAACAATAACCAACCTGTGGACATGTTTGTGGGAGCGTACTTGAATGGAGCATGACCTTCCATGGCTGTCAGATTTACCAAAGTTTGGCGACAATTACAATACAAATCTACCCCGGCCAATCGCTCACGTACAGTAGATTTGTTATTCTGGTGCACAAACTGACAGAAGATGGAACAGTTTTATTAAGAGGCCAGTACCTCTTAAAAAATTTTACCCATCTTAGGGCACTTTCACACTTGTGTTGTTTGATTCCTGCAGGCGGTTCCGTTGCCTGAACTTGCTGCCTGATCAGGCAAACTGTATGCAAACGCATGTCATTTTTTCTGACTGTTTAGGCATTTGTCAGACTTATCAGGATCCTGATCAGTCTGAAAAATGCATTGCAATACCAGATACGTTTTTCCGGTATTTATTTTCTCCCCATTTTTAAAGGTCTGCGCATGCAAGACTACCGGATCCGTCAATGCGGTATTTTGAATGCCGGATCCAGCACTAATATATTTCTATGGAAAAAAAATGCTGGATCCGGCATTCAGGCAAGTGTTCAGTTTTTTTGGCCGGAGATAAAACCGCAGCATGAAAAAGTACTGAAAAGTCATAAAGACTGAACTGAAGACATCCTGAACGGATTGCTCTCCATTAAGAATGCATTAGGATAAAACTGATCATTTTTTTTTCCGGTATTGAGCCCCTAGGACGGAACTCAGTGCCGGAAAAGAAAAACGCTAGTATGAAAGTACCCTTACTTCTGAGAATTTTTCTAAAACTGGCACATGTAACGCCCTTCATAATAAATCCCCCCTCAGTGTTTTATTTTTATTTTTTATACTTTAACGCAATATTGGCAAAGAGAAGCAGAAATAGACGACTTACATGTGGGAGGACCAGGAGTGCAGTTGTCAGTGTTGCAGCATGAAGTGCTCATCCTCATATGTCCTTGTTGTATGCCCACACTGCCCTTTAAGCCACATTGAGATGAAGGTGCGCATGATCTGGTCAAAGACATAGACTTCGCTCCAACTAAAAATAAACAAAGCAAACATTTTCTTTCTCACTGAAATAGGAAATTATATATATATATATATATATATATATATATATATACACACACACCGGTAAATAGTATGTACAGTTGTGGCCAAAAGTTTTGAGAATTATATAAATATTGGAAATTCGAAAAGTTGCTGCTTAAGTTTTTATAATAGCAATTTGCATATACTCCAGAATGTTATGAAGAGTGATCAGATGAATTGCATAGTCCTTCTTTGCCATGAAAATTTACTTAATCCCCCAAAAACTTTCCACTGCATTTCATTGCTGTCATTAAAGGACCTGCTGAGATCATTTTAGTAATCGTCTTGTTAACTCAGGTGAGAATGTTGACGAGCACAAGGCTGGAGATCATTATGTCAGGCTGATTGGGTTAAAATGGCAGACTTGACCTGTTAAAAGGCGGGTGATGCTTGAAATCATTGTTCTTCCATTGTTAACCATGGTGACCTGCAAAGAAACGCGTGCAGCCATCATTGCGTTGCATAAAAATGGCTTCACAGGCAAGGATATTGTGGCTACTAAGATTGCACCTCAATCAACAATTTATAGGATCATCAAGAACTTCAAAGAAAGAGGTTCAATTCTTGTTAAGAAGGCTTCAGGGCGTCCAAGAAAGTCCAGCAAGTGCCAGGATCGTCTCCTAAAGAGGATTCAGCTGCGGGATCGGAGTGCCACCAGTGCAGAGCTTGCTCAGGAATGGCAGCAGGCAGGTGTGAGCGCATCTGCACGCACAGTGAGGCGAAGACTTTTGGAAGATGGCCTGGTGTCAAGAAGGGCAGCAAAGAAGCCACTTCCATTAAAAAAAACAAAACTATAGGGAATGGTGAATGGACTGCTGAGGACTGGGGCAAAGTCATATTCTCCGATGAAGCCTATTTCCAATTGTTTGGGGCATCAGGAAAAAGGCTTGTCCGGAGAAGAAAAGGTGAGCGCTACCATCAGTCCTGTGTCATGCCAACAGTAAAGCATCCTGAGACCATTCATGTGTGGGGTTGCGTCTCATCCAAGGGAGTGGGCTCACTCACAATTTTGCCCCAAAACACAGCCATGAATAAAGAATGGCACCAAAACACCCTCCAACAGCAACTTCTTCCAACAATCCAACAACAGTTTGGTGAAGAACAATGCATTTTCCAGCAGGATGGAGCACCATGCCATAAAGCAAAAGTGATAACTAAGTGGCTCGGGGACCAAAACGTTGAGATTTTGGGTCCATGGCCTGGAAACTCCCCAGATCTTAATCCCATTGAGAACTTGTGGTCAATCCTCAAGAGGCGGGTGGACAAACAAAAACCCACTAATTCTGACAAACTCCAAGAAGTGATTATGAAAGAATGGGTTGCTATCAGTCAGGAATTGGCCCAGAAGTTGATTGAGAGCATGCCCAGTCGAATTGCAGAGGTCCTGAAAAAGAAGGGCCAACACTGCAAATACTGACTCTTTGCATAAATGTCATGTAATTGTCGATAAAAGCCTTTGAAACGTATGAAGTGCGTGTAATTATATTTCACTACATCACAGAAACAACTGAAACAAAGATCTAAAAGCAGTTTAGCAGCAAACTTTGTGAAAACTAATATTTGTGTCATTCTCAAAACTTTTGGCCACGACTGTATAATGAATATATCCTGCCCTTCCATATTCTCTGTGATCCAAACATACGGAGGAGCGCAGATTGTGAACACTGGTCACTTGTTATGCACAAATGTCTATTCTTACAACAGGTCACATTCCTTCATAATTTATTTAAGAACAAGAGCTCATTTAACCCTTACACATACAGAGTTGCTGTCTCGAGCAGGCGCAGACGTTGCCCTACTCTCCCCTGTGTGAACTGGGAAAATTGCTCAGTGAGCTGTCCAGAATTGCAAGAGTTAGGCTGAGTTCAGACGGGAGAGTATTCCACGCGGGTGCAATGCGGGAGGTGAATGCATTGCACCCGCACTGAATCTGGACCCATTTATTTCTATGGGGCTGTGCACATGAGTGGTGATTTTCACACATCACTTATGCGTTGCGTGAAAATCACAGCATGCTGTATATTGTGTGTTTATCCCGCAACGCAGGCCCCATAGAAATGAATGGGGCTGCGTGAAAATCTCAAGCATCCGCAAGCACGTGCGGATGCGGTGCGATTTTTACGCACGGTTGCTAGGAGACGATTGGGATGCGGACCCGATCATTATTATTTTCTCTTATAACGTGGTTATAAGGGAAAATAATAGCATTCTGGATACAGAATGCATAGTACAATAGCGCTGGAGGGGTTAAAAAATTAAAAATTATTTAACTCACATTAATCCACTTGCTCGCGCAGCCGGCATCTTTTCTGTCTTCTTTTTTGCTGTGTGCAGGAAAAGGACCTGTGGTGACGTCACTCCGGTCATCACATGGTCCGTCACATGATGTTTTACCATGGTGATGGATCATGTGATGGATCATGTGATGACCGGAGTGATGTCACCACAGGTCCTTTTCCTGCACACAGCAAAAAAGAAGACAGAAGAGATGCCGGCTGCGCGAGCAAGTGGATTAAGGAGAGTTGAATTATTTACTTTTTTAACCCCTCCAGCGCTATTATACTATTAATTCTGTATTCAGAATGCTATTATTTTCCCATATAACCATGTTATAAGGGAAAATATTACAATCTACCCAGCACCTAACCCAAACCCGAACTTCTGTTTTTTTGATTTTTCTTAAGCGAATGCAAAATGCATTACAATGTTTTACATTTGCGCGGAAAAATCGTGCATGTTACCGCAACGCACCCGCACCTTTTCCCGCAACGCCCGTGTGAACTAAGCCTTAATCCTTTTCTTGTCCTCTCAGCCCAGCTGTTGATTAAGGAGCTGATCAACCTTCCTATTTAGCTGTGGATCCACTTCCTCACCTGAGCTTTAACCCATAGGATACCAGCGCCGTATATGTACAGCGCTGGAAACTGGGTCTGAAATCCCAGTGTCATACATCTACGGCGCTCTAAGTGGTCATCGGAGCTGCGCCCGCACGATCAGCTGCAAGGGTCTGGCAGTCACTGATAGCTGGACCCCCTGCTGTATGCGCTAGCATCAGTGAAAACACAGATGCCGGCGCATTAACCTTCGCACTGCCACGGTCAGTGCTGACCGCGGCATGTGCGGGATCCTTCCGGGTGCAGGAGGGTCATCGGGCAGGGAAGGCAAGCCCGATGCTGTAAGTTTATTACACTGGTAATACACTTCCAGCCTATGCATTACAATACAGAAGTATGGCTCTCATATCGTTAAATGTAAAAAATAAAATAAAAAAGTAGGCATATTAGGTATCGCCACATCCGTAACAACCTGCTCTAAAAAAATACCACATGATCTAACCCCTCAGATGAACACCGTAAATAAATAAAAAATAAAAACATTTTTTGTCACCTTACACCAGAAAAAGTGTAATAGCAAGCGATCAAAAAGTCATATGCACCCCAAAATAGTGGCAATCAAACCGTCATTTCATCCCGCAAAAATGATATCCTAGCTAAGAGAATCGCCCAAAAAATTGAAAAAAAATATGGCTCTCAGACTTTGAAGACACTAATGCCCCTTTCACACGGGTGAGAATTCCGTGCGGGTGCAATGCGTGAGGTGAATGCATTGCACCCACACTGAATCCTGACCCATTCACTCCAATGGGGCTGTGCACATGAGTGGTGATTTTCACGCATCACTTGTGCGTTGCGTGAAAATCGCAGCATGCTCTATAGTGTGCGTTTTTCACACAATGCAGGCCCTATAGAAGTGAATGGGGCTTATGTGAAAATCGCAAGCATCCGCAAGCAAGTGCGAATGCGGTGCGATTTTCACTCATGGTTGCTAGGTGATGGACCATGTGATGAGCGCAGTGACTTCACCAAAGGTCCTTTTCCTTCCAGGTCCTCAAAGAAGAAAAAAGAAGATGAGAAGGACTGCACGAACAAGTGGATGAGGTGAGCTTAATTATTATTTTTTTTATTTCCTAACCCCTCCATCCCTAATTTACTTAACATTCTCTATTAAGCGTTCGGGTCTGGGTACCAAACATGCAGATTTGTCTCACATGCATGCAAAACGCATTAACATGCTTTGCCCTCGTGCAAAAAGATCATGCATTTTCCTGCAATGCCCATGTTAAAGAGGCCTAAGGGCTGTTTCACACGAGCGGATGCCATGCGGGCAATCCGCTGCATGAAAGAGGGCCAAGCCCCATTCCGGACAGCAGAGACACGGGCATTAACTTGATTGTAACCTTTTTTGCCTCTCTGTAACCTTTTTACTACAAAATCATAGTGACAACTTTATCTCACTGTGATTTTGTAGTAAAAAGATCAGAGAGGCATAGAGCATTATCAATAATGTTAATGCTCTGTGTCTCTGCAAACTGGAGCGCGGCTTGGCTCTTTCACGCAGTGGATTACCTGCACGGCATCCGCTCATGTGAAATAGCCCTAAAACATGATAATTTTTTTTGTTTCAAAAGTGTTTTTATTGTGTTAAATGTAAAAAAAAATAAACTAAAAAAAAGTATATATATTAGGTATTGCCACATCTGTAATGACCTGCTCTATAAAAATATCACATAACCTAACCTCTCAGGTGAACGCCATAAAAAATAAAAATAAAACTTACATCGCAAAAAGTGTAATACCAAGATGGTGCCTAAAAACCATGCTAGTGAAATCTGCCTCCAAAATCCATATGGTGCTCCTTTCCTTCTGACCACTGCCACGTGCCCATAGATCAGTTTACAGCCACATTTGGGTCTTTTCTGTAAACTGCAGAATCAGAGCAATATATATATATATTGATTTTGGAATGTATTCACACTATGTTTTTTGCCTGTGTCCTTGGTACTTTGCATCGGTGTCTCTGACCCCCATGGGTCAGCAGCCAACTACACCAGCACTACTCTAGGAGGTAGCAGCCTGGTTGTTTCCTGCGCCGAAGTTCAGATGCTTGTATTACCCTGGGTTCACACCTGAGCGTTTTACAGCGCGTTCAAACGCGCTGTAAAACGCTCAAGACATGAAATCCAATGCTTCCCTATGGGAATGGTTCACACCTGGGCGTTTTACAGCGCGTACGAACGCGCTGTAAAACGCCCGACGCTCAAACAAGTACTTGAGCTTCTTTGGGGCGTTTTGACACGCGTTTGTGGCCATAGGACACTGCAGTCAATGACACAAACGCGCGTCAAACGCGCGTTCACTATTACAAAAACGCGCGTCAGAAACGCGCGTCAAAAAAGCGCGTTTGACGCGCGTTTGGGAAACGCTCAGGTGTGAACCCAGGGTAAGGGTTAAGGGGAGTCACCAAGATAACACCCTTAGGTTTAGCCCAAAGTCAAACTGGTTAGTTGGCACATTGGGTCCACACCTGCTGACGGTTACAGTTGTAAGACTGTTGGTGGTAGCAAGAGACTTGAGAGGCAGACGATTCTGCAGTCTATATATTGCCCCCTCACCCTCATTGGATTCTTGCCACTGGCTTAACCTGTTCCAGCGCTGCATGATGTGAAGCCAAAAAAGATGTGAACAGATTAGAAGAAAATCAATATTTGTGATTCTCTGCAAACCTTTTCTTTTTAATATTTACTCTGTTGAATATATAGTATGCAAATTTAAATATACAAAATACAACAAACTAAGGGGTTAATATTAGAAAAAAATTGATTTGTGTAGACAATCCTCTGTGAAGCTTCATGCACACGCCCATTGCCCGGCCGTGGCCGTATTGCAGCCCGCAAACATCAGGTCCACAATATGCGGGCACTGGCCATGTGCTCCCCACATCATGGATGTGGACCCATTCACATGAATGGGTTCACAAATCGAAACTCCGGTGCGGAACAGAGGCACGGAACCCCACTGAAGCACTACGGAATGTTCTATTTTTTTACGATGCGGACGGATAACAAACCCATTCAAGTTGAATGGGTCTCGATCAGTCCCTGCCGCCGCATGGATGTTGTCCGCGCATAGGGGCCCGCAAATTGCAGTGCCCATTGCACGGAACGGCCACACAACAGCCGTATGCATGAGGCCTGAGTCTGTCCTGATTTTCTTTGTTTATTTTTAGATTTTATTACAATGTATCACTGCAGGTAAAATGTATTAACCCCTTGAGGACCCATGACGTACATGTACGTCATATCTGCCTGTGACTGAAGGACCATTGACGTACATGTACTGGTGCATGGGTACAGGTCCCTGCTGCATACACCGGCATCGGTGAAAACACAGATGCCAGCGCATTAAATCTTGCACTGCCGTAGTCAGCACTGACCGCGGCATGTGCAGTATCCTGCCGGGTGCGGGGTGGCCATCGGGTCGCCAGGCTGCACACCCGATTGCAGGGAAGGCAAGCCCGATGCCTTCCTTAGGCATCGTGGCTGCCTTCTGTGACAGACTGTGAGATCCAGCCCCCTGAATCTTACAGGCAGGAAGTTGTAAGTGTATTACACTGTGTAATTCACTTACAGCCAAGGCATTACAATACAGAAGTATTGTAATGCATTGTAAAGGGGATGAGACCCCCAAAAGTTGAAGTCCCAGGGTGGGACAAAAAAAAAGTGAAAAAAGAAGTTAAAAAAATTTAAAGTTTCAAGTAAAAAAAAAAAAAAAAAGCGTCTTTCCCAAAATAAAAAAAAATTGCACAGAATAGGGAAAAAAAGAAAAGTAGACATATTAGGTGTCACTGCATCCGTATAGACTAGCTCTATAAAAATATCACATGACCTAACCCCTCTAGTGAACACCGTCAAAAAATAAAATAAAAACTGTTCTACAAAAAACGAAAACTTTTTTTGTCACCTTACATCACTAAAATTGCAACACCAAGCGATCAAAAAGGCGTATGCCCCCCAAAATACTACCAATCTAACCTTCACCTTACCCCGCAAAAAATGAGCCCCTACCTAAAACAATCACCCAAGAAATAAAAAAACTATGGCTCTCAGAATATGGAGACACTGAAATATGATTTTTTTTTTGTTTAAAAAATGCTTTTATTGTGTTAAATGTAAAAAAAGAAAGTATACATATTAGATATCGCCACATCCGTAAAATCCTGGCTCTATAAAAATATCACATGAGCTAACTCCTCAGGTGAATACTGTAAAAAAATATATATAAACACGGTGTCAAAAAAGCTATTTTTTGTCACCTTACATCACAAAAAGTGTAATAGCAAGCAGTCAAAAAGTCATACACACCCCAATATCATGCCAATCAAACCGCTATCTTATCCCACAAAAAATGAGACCCTACATAAGATAATCGCCTAAAAAAAAAAAAAAAAAATGACTCTCAGAATATGGAGACACTAAAAACATGATTTTTTTGTTTAAAAAATGCTGTTATTGTGTAAAACTTAAATAAATAAATAAAGTATACATATTAGATATCGCCACATCCTTAAGAACCTGCTGTATAAAAATATCACATGAACTAACCCCTTAGGTGAACACCGTAAAAATAATAATAAAACGGTGTTACCTTAAATCGCAAAAAGTGTAATACCAAGCGATCAAAAAGTCATATACACCCTAAAATAGTACCAATCAAACCATCATCTCATACCGAAAAAACTGAGACCCTACATAAGACAGTCGCCCAAAAAAATAAAAATAAAATATGGCTTTCAGTATATGGAGACACAAAAAAATTAAATTTTCTTTTCAAAAATGCTTTATTATGTAAAACTGAAACAAACAACCCAAATAAAGTTGTCATATTTGTAACAACCTGCTCTACAAAAATACCGCATTATCTAACCTGTCAGATGAACATTGTAAATAGCAAAAAATAAAGACAGTGCCAAAACAGCTATTTTTTTGTTACCGTGCCTCACACAAAGTGTAATATATAGTGTAATCTAATATGTAAGCCTCACAAAGTGACTTCAAATCTGAACTGGTCCTTAAAAAGTGGGTTTTGGAAATTTGCTTCTAAACTTCTAAGCCTTCCCCAAAAACATCAACATCCCCAGAAAAAAAAAAAAAATATGATTTACAAATGATCCAAACATGAAGTGGACATATGGGAAATGTAAAGTAATAACTATTTTAGGAGTTATTACTATCTGTTTTAAAAGCTAATTGATAATTTTTCAACATTTTTGGTAAATTTGACTCAAATTTACCACTGTCATGAAGTACAATATGTGATGAGAAAACAATCTCAGAATGGCTTGGATATGTAAAAGCGTTTTAAAGTTATCACCACATAAAGTGACAAATGTCAGATTTGCAAAAAATGGCCTGATCCTTAAGGTGAAAAATTGCAGAATTCTGAAGGGGTTAATCTTGACTCCAGAGTGTTTAAGTCACAGAGGATTGTCTAGACCAGAGACACTTGTAGGACTGTGATATTTCTTAGGTTTCGATGGGTTTTCAGTAGAGTTGAGCGAACACCTGGATGTTCGGGTTCGAGAAGTTCGGCCGAACATCCCGGAAATGTTCGGGTTCGGGATCCGAACCCGATCCGAACTTCGTCCCGAACCCGAACCCCATTGAAGTCAATGGGGACCCGAACTTTTCGGCACTAAAAAGGCTGTAAAACAGCCCAGGAAAGAGCTAGAGGGCTGCAAAAGGCAGCAACATGTAGGTAAATCCCCTGCAAACAAATGTGGATAGGGAAATGAATTAAAATAAAAATTAAATAAATAAAAATTAACCAAAATCAATTGGAGAGAGGTTCCATAGCAGAGAATCTGGCTTCCCGTCACCCACCACTGGAACAGTCCATTCTCAGATATTTAGGCCCCGGCACCCAGGCAGAGGAGAGAGGTCCCGTAACAGAGAATCTGTCTTCATGTCAGCAGAGAATTAGTCTGCATGTCATAGCAGAGAATGAGGCTTCACGTCAGCCACCACTGCAACAGTCCATTGGCATATATTTAGGCCCAGCACCCAGGCAGAGGAGGGAGGTCCCGTAACAGAGAATCTGTCTTCATGTCAGCAGAGAATTAGTCTGCATGTCATAGCAGAGAATGAGGCTTCACGTCAGCCACCACTGCAACAGTCCATTGGCATATATTTAGGCCCAGCACCCAGGCAGAGGAGGGAGGTCCCGTAACAGAGAATCTGTCTTCATGTCAGCAGAGAATTAGTCTGCATGTCATAGCAGAGAATGAGGCTTCACGTCAGCCACCACTGCAACAGTCCATTGGCATATATTTAGGCCCAGCACACACACAGGCAGAGGAGAGAGGTCCCGTAACAGAGAATCTGGCTTCATGTCAGCAGAGAATCAGTCTGCATGTCATAGCAGAGAATGAGGCTTCACGTCAGCCACCACTGCAACAGTCCATTGGCATATATTTAGGCCCAGCACCCAGGCAGAGGAGGGAGGTCCCGTAACAGAGAATCTGTCTTCATGTCAGCAGAGAATTAGTCTGCATGTCATAGCAGAGAATGAGGCTTCACGTCAGCCACCACTGCAACAGTCCATTGGCATATATTTAGGCCCAGCACACACACAGGCAGAGGAGAGAGGTCCCGTAACAGAGAATCTGGCTTCATGTCAGCAGAGAATCAGTCTGCATGTCATAGCAGAGAATGAGGCTTCACGTCAGCCACCACTGCAACAGTCCATTGGCATATATTTAGGCCCAGCACACACACAGGCAGAGGAGAGAGGTCCCGTAACAGAGAATCTGGCTTCATGTCAGCAGAGAATCAGTCTGCATGTCATAGCAGAGAATGAGGCTTCACGTCAGCCACCACTGCAACAGTCCATTGGCATATATTTAGGCCCAGCACCCAGGCAGAGGAGGGAGGTCCCGTAACAGAGAATCTGTCTTCATGTCAGCAGAGAATTAGTCTGCATGTCATAGCAGAGAATGAGGCTTCACGTCAGCCACCACTGCAACAGTCCATTGGCATATATTTAGGCCCAGCACACACACAGGCAGAGGAGAGAGGTCCCGTAACAGAGAATCTGGCTTCATGTCAGCAGAGAATCAGTCTGCATGTCATAGCAGAGAATGAGGCTTCACGTCAGCCACCACTGCAACAGTCCATTGGCATATATTTAGGCCCAGCACACACACAGGCAGAGGAGAGAGGTCCCGTAACAGAGAATCTGGCTTCATGTCAGCAGAGAATCAGTCTGCATGTCATAGCAGAGAATGAGGCTTCACGTCAGCCACCACTGCAACAGTCCATTGGCATATATTTAGGCCCAGCACCCAGGCAGAGGAGGGAGGTCCCGTAACAGAGAATCTGTCTTCATGTCAGCAGAGAATTAGTCTGCATGTCATAGCAGAGAATGAGGCTTCACGTCAGCCACCACTGCAACAGTCCATTGGCATATATTTAGGCCCAGCACCCAGGCAGAGGAGGGAGGTCCCGTAACAGAGAATCTGTCTTCATGTCAGCAGAGAATTAGTCTGCATGTCATAGCAGAGAATGAGGCTTCACGTCAGCCACCACTGGAACAGTCCATTCTCAGATATTTAGGCCCCGGCACCCAGGCAGAGGAGAGAGGTCCCGTAACAGAGAATCTGTCTTCATGTCAGCAGAGAATTAGTCTGCATGTCATAGCAGAGAATGAGGCTTCACGTCAGCCACCACTGCAACAGTCCATTGGCATATATTTAGGCCCAGCACCCAGGCAGAGGAGAGAGGTCCCGTAACAGACAATCTGGCTTCATGTCAGCAGAGAATCAGTCTTCATATCATAGCAGAGAATCAGGCTTCACGTCACCCACCACTGTAAGAGTCAATTTTCATAAATTTAGGCCCAGAACCCAGGCAGAGGAGAAAGGTCCCGTAACAGACAATCTGGCTTCATGTCAGCAGAGAATCAGTCTTCATATCATAGCAGAGAATCAGGCTTCACGTCACCCACCACTGTAAGAGTCAATTTTCATAAATTTAGGCCCAGAACCCAGGCAGAGGAGAAAGGTCCCGTAACAGACAATCTGGCTTCATGTCAGCAGAGAATCAGTCTTCATATCATAGCAGAGAATCAGGCTTCACGTCACCCACCACTGTAAGAGTCAATTTTCATAAATTTAGGCCCAGAACCCAGGCAGAGGAGAAAGGTCCCGTAACAGACAATCTGGCTTCATGTCAGCAGAGAATCAGTCTTCATATCATAGCAGAGAATCAGGCTTCACGTCACCCACCACTGTAAGAGTCAATTTTCATAAATTTAGGCCCAGAACCCAGGCAGAGGAGAAAGGTCCCGTAACAGACAATCTGGCTTCATGTCAGCAGAGAATCAGTCTTCATATCATAGCAGAGAATCAGGCTTCACGTCACCCACCACTGTAAGAGTCAATTTTCATAAATTTAGGCCCAGAACCCAGGCAGAGGAGAAAGGTCCCGTAACAGACAATCTGGCTTCATGTCAGCAGAGAATCAGTCTTCATATCATAGCAGAGAATCAGGCTTCACGTCACCCACCACTGTAAGAGTCAATTTTCATAAATTTAGGCCCAGAACCCAGGTAGAGGAGAAAGGTCCCGTAACAGACAATCTGGCTTCATGACAGCAGAGAATCAGTCTGCATGTCATAGCAGAGAATCAGGCTTCACGTCAGCCACCACTGCAACAGTCCATTGTCATAAATTTAGGCCCAGCACCCAGGCAGAGGAGAGAGGTCCCGTAACAGACAATCTGGCTTCATGTCAGCAGAGAATTAGTCTGCATGTCATAGCAGAGAATCAGGCTTCATGTCAGCCACCACTGCAACAGTCCATTGGCATATATTTAGGCCTAGCACACAGGCAGAGGAGAGGTTCATTCAACTTTGGGTAGCATCGCAATATAATGGTAAAATGAAAATAAAAATAGGATTGAATGAGGAAGTGCCCTGGAGTCCAATAATATATGGTTATGGGGAGGTAGTTAATGTCTAATCTGGACAAGGGACGGACAGGTCCTGTGGGATCCATGCCTGGTTCATTTTTATGAACGTCAGCTTGTCCACATTGGCTGTAGACAGGCGGCTGCGTTTGTCTGTAATGACGCCCCCTGCCGTGCTGAATACACGTTCAGACAAAACGCTGGCTGCCGGGCAGGCCAGCACCTCCAAGGCATAAAAGGCTAGCTCTGGCCACGTGGACAATTTAGAGACCCAGAAGTTGAATGGGGCCGAACCATCAGTCAGTACGTGGAGGGGTGTGCACACGTACTGTTCCACCATGTTAGTAAAATGTTGCCTCCTGCTAACACGTTGCGTATCAGGTGGTGGTGCAGTTAGCTGTGGCGTGTTGACAAAAGTTTTCCACATCTCTGCCATGCTAACCCTGCCCTCAGAGGAGCTGGCCGTGACACAGCTGCCTTGGCGACCTCTTGCTCCTCCTCTGCCTTGGCCTTGGGCTTCCACTTGTTCCCCTGTGACATTTGGGAATGCTCTCAGTAGCGCGTCTACCAACGTGCGCTTGTACTCGCGCATCTTCCTATCACGCTCCAGTGCAGGAAGTAAGGTGGGCACATTGTCTTTGTAGCGTGGATCCAGCAGGGTGGCAACCCAGTAGTCCGCACAGGTTAAAATGTGGGCAACTCTGCTGTCGTTGCGCAGGCACTGCAGCATGTAGTCGCTCATGTGTGCCAGGCTGCCCAGGGGTAAGGACAAGCTGTCCTCTGTGGGAGGCGTATCGTCATCGTCCTGCCTTTCCCCCCAGCCACGCACCAGTGATGGACCCGAGCTGCGTTGGGTGCCACCCCGCTGTGACCATGCTTCATCCTCATCCTCCTCCACCTCCTCCTCATCCTCGTCCTCCTCGTCCTCCAGTAGTGGGCCCTGGCTGGCCACATTTGTACCTGGCCTCTGCTGTTGCAAAAAACCTCCCTCTGAGTCACTTCGAAGAGACTGGCCTGAAAGTGCTAAAAATGACCCCTCTTCCTCATCCTCCTCCTCCTCCTCCTGGGCCACCTCCTGTTCCATCATCGCCCTAAGTGTTTTCTCAAGGAGACATAGAAGTGGTATTGTAACGCTGATAACGGTGTCATCGCCACTGGCCATGTTGGTGGAGTACTCGAAACAGCGCAACAGGGCACACAGGTCTCGCATGGAGGCCCAGTCATTGGTGGTGAAGTGGTGCTGTTCTGTAGTGCGACTGACCCGTGCGTGCTGCAGCTGAAACTCCACTATGGCCTGCTGCTGCTCGCACAGTCTGTCCAGCATGTGCAAGGTGGAGTTCCACCTGGTGGGCACGTCGCATATGAGGCGGTGAGCGGGAAGGCCGAAGTTACGCTGTAGCGCAGACAGGCGAGCAGCAGCAGGATGTGAACGCCGGAAGCGCGAACAGACGGCCCGCACTTTATGCAGCAGCTCTGACATGTCGGGGTAGTTGTGAATGAACTTCTGCACCACCAAATTCAGCACATGCGCCAAGCAAGGGATGTGCGTCAAATTGGCTAGTCCCAGAGCTGCAACGAGATTTCGCCCATTATCACACACCACCAGGCCGGGCTTGAGGCTCACCGGCAGCAACCACTCGTCGGTCTGTTGTTCTATACCCCGCCACAACTCCTGTGCGGTGTGGGGCCTGTCCCCCAAACATATGAGTTTCAGAATGGCCTGCTGACGTTTACCCCGGGCTGTGCTGAAGTTGGTGGTGAAGGTGTGTGGCTGACTGGATGAGCAGGTGGAAGAAGAGGAGGAGGAAGCCGAGAAGGAGGAGGTGGCAACAGGAGGCAAAGAATGTTGCCCTGCGATCCTTGGCGGCGGAAGGACGTGCGCCAAACAGCTCTCCGCCTGGGGCCCAGCTGCCACTACATTTACCCAGTGTGCAGTTAGGGAGATATAGCGTCCCTGGCCGTGCTTACTGGTCCACGTATCTGTGGTTAGGTGGACCTTGCCACAGATGGCGTTGCGCAGTGCACACTTGATTTTATCGGATACTTGGTTGTGCAGGGAAGGCACGGCTCTCTTGGAGAAGTAGTGCCGGCTGGGAACAACATACTGTGGGACAGCAAGCGACATGAGCTGTTTGAAGCTGTCTGTGTCCACCAGCCTAAATGACAGCATTTCATAGGCCAGTAGTTTAGAAATGCTGGCATTCAGGGCCAGGGATCGAGGGTGGCTAGGTGGGAATTTACGCTTTCTATCAAATGTTTGTGAGATGGAGAGCTGAACGCTGGCGTGTGACATGGTTGAGACGCTTGGTGACGGAGGTGGTGGTGGTGGTGTTGGTGGTACATCCCCTGTTTGCTGGGCGGCAGGTGCCAACGTTCCTCCAGAGGCGGAGGAAGAGGCCGAGGCGGCAGCAGCAGAATAGGCCGAGGCGGCAGCAGCAGAAGAGGTAGCAGGGGGAGCCTGAGTGACTTCCTTGGTTTTAAGGTGTTTACTCCACTGCAGTTCATGCTTTGCATGCAGGTGCCTGGTCATGCAGGTTGTGCTCAGGTTCAGAACGTTAATGCCTCGCTTCAGGCTCTGATGGCACAGCGTGCAAACCACTCGGGTCTTGTCGTCAGCACATTGTTTGAAGAAGTGCCATGCCAGGGAACTCCTTGAAGCTGCCTTTGGGGTGCTCGGTCCCAGATGGCGGCGGTCAGTAGCAGGCGGAGTCTCTTGGCGGCGGGTGTTCTGCTTTTGCCCACTGCTCCCTCTTTTGCTACGCTGTTGGCTCGGTCTCACCACTGCCTCTTCCTCCGAACTGTGAAAGTCAGTGGCACGACCTTCATTCCATGTGGGGTCTAGGACCTCATCGTCCCCTGCATCGTCTTCCACCCAGTCTTGATCCCTGACCTCCTGTTCAGTCTGCACACTGCAGAAAGACGCAGCAGTTGGCACCTGTGTTTCGTCATCATCAGAGACATGCTGAGGTGGTATTCCCATGTCCTCATCATCAGGAAACATAAGTGGTTGTGCGTCAGTGCATTCTATGTCTTTCACCGCTGGGGAAGGGCTAGGTGGATGCCCTTGGGAAACCCTGCCAGCGGAGTCTTCAAACAGCATAAGAGACTGCTGCATAACTTGAGGCTGAGACAGTTTCCCTGGTATGCATGGGGGTGATGTGACAGACTGATGGGGTTGGTTTTCAGGCGCCATCTGTGCGCTTTCTGCAGAAGACTGGGTGGGAGATAATGTGAACGTGCTGGATCCACTGTCGGCCACCCAATTGACTAATGCCTGTACCTGCTCAGGCCTTACCATCCTTAGAACGGCATTGGGCCCCACCATATATCGCTGTAAATTCTGGCGGCTACTGGGACCTGAAGTAGTTGGTACACTAGGACGTGTGGATGTGGCAGAACGGCCACGTCCTCTCCCAGCACCAGAGGGTCCACTAACACCACCACGACCATGTCCACGTCCGCGTCCCTTACTAGATGTTTTTCTCATTGTTATGGTTCACCACAACAACAAATATATTATTTGGCCCAATGTATTGTATTCAAATTCAGCGGGATATAAATTTGAGGCCTAGTATTTAGGCGCTGGGTGACCGGTATGGATTTAGTGACAGAATTAGACTTGGAAATGCACAGAAGCGTGTGTGTGTGAAGTTATTCTGAATGACCCAATGTGCACCTTGAATATTATATACCCTTTTAGGGATAGATTTCAAATAGCTCTGATATAGCAGAAACCACTAAATTATGAAATTGCTAAATTGGGAATTGTACTTCAACCCAGAACAAAAAATGTGCTTTGACGGACACTAAATATCTTGCCCAGCAACAACAGTACAACGGTGGGTAACGAGAGATTTAGAGGGAATTAAATTTGAGGCCTAGTATTTAGGCGCTGGGTCACCGGTATGGATTTAGTGACAGAATTAGACTTGGAAATACACAGTAGCGGGTGTGTGTGAAGTTATTCTGAATGACCCTATGTGCACCTTCAATATTATATACCCTTTTAGGGATAGATTTCAAATAGCTCTGATATAGCAGAAACCACTAAATTATGAAATTGCTAAATTGGGAATTGTACTTCAACCCAGAACAAAAAATGTGCTTTGACGGACACTAAATATCTTGCCCAGCAACAACAGTACAGCGGTGGGTAACGAGAGATTTAGAGGGAATTAAATTTGAGGCCTAGTATTTAGGCGCTGGGTCACCGGTATGGATTTAGTGACAGAATTAGACTTGGAAATGCACAGAAGCGTGTGTGTGAAGTTATTCTGAATGACCCAATGTGCACCTTCAATATTATATACCCTTTTTGGGATAGATTTCAAATAGCTCTGATATAGCAGGAACCACTAAATTATGAAATTGCTAAATTGGGAATTGTACTTCAACCCAGAACAAAAAATGTGCTTTGACGGACACTAAATATCTTGCCCAGCAACAACAGTACAGCGGTGGGTAACGAGAGATTTAGAGGGAATTAAATTTGAGGCCTAGTATTTAGGCGCTGGGTCACCGGTATGGATTTAGTGACAGAATTAGACTTGGAAATACACAGTAGCGGGTGTGTGTGAAGTTACTCTGAATGACCCTATGTGCACCTTCAATATTATATACCCTTTTGGGATAGATTTCAAATAGCTCTGATATAGCAGGAACCACTAAATTATGAAATTGCTAAATTGGGAATTGTACTTCAACCCAGAACAAAAAATGTGCTTTGACGGACACTAAATATCTTGCCCAGCAACAACAGTACAGCGGTGGGTAACGAGAGATTTAGAGGGAATTAAATTTGAGGCCTAGTATTTAGGCGCTGGGTCACCGGTATGGATTTAGTGACAGAATTAGACTTGGAAATACACAGTAGCGGGTGTGTGTGAAGTTATTCTGAATGACCCTATGTGCACCTTCAATATTATATACCCTTTTAGGGATAGATTTCAAATAGCTCTGATATAGCAGAAACCACTAAATTATGAAATTGCTAAATTGGGAATTGTACTTCAACCCAGAACAAAAAATGTGCTTTGACGGACACTAAATATCTTGCCCAGCAACAACAGTACAGCGGTGGGTAACGAGAGATTTAGAGGGAATTAAATTTGAGGCCTAGTATTTAGGCGCTGGGTCACCGGTATGGATTTAGTGACAGAATTAGACTTGGAAATGCACAGAAGCGTGTGTGTGAAGTTATTCTGAATGACCCAATGTGCACCTTCAATATTATATACCCTTTTTGGGATAGATTTCAAATAGCTCTGATATAGCAGGAACCACTAAATTATGAAATTGCTAAATTGGGAATTGTACTTCAACCCAGAACAAAAAATGTGCTTTGACGGACACTAAATATCTTGCCCAGCAACAACAGTACAGCGGTGGGTAACGAGAGATTTAGAGGGAATTAAATTTGAGGCCTAGTATTTAGGCGCTGGGTCACCGGTATGGATTTAGTGACAGAATTAGACTTGGAAATACACAGTAGCGGGTGTGTGTGAAGTTACTCTGAATGACCCTATGTGCACCTTCAATATTATATACCCTTTTTGGGATAGATTTCAAAGAGCTCTGATATAGCAGGAACCACTAAATTATGAAATTGCTAAATTGGGAATTGTATTTCAACCCAGAACAAGAAATGTGCTTGAACGGACACTAAATAACTCGCCCAGCTACAGCACTAGGGACAGATTTAGCTGGATATAAATTTGAGGCCTAGTATTTAGGCGCTGGGTGACAGGTATGGGTTTAGTGACAGAATTAGACTTGGAAATACACAGTAGCGGGTGTGTGTGAAGTTATTCTGAATGACCCTATGTGCACCTTCAATATTATATACCCTTTTTGGGATAGATTTCAAATAGCTCTGATATAGCAGAAACCACTAAATTATGAAATTGCTAAATTGGGAATTGTACTTCAACCCAGAACAAAAAATGTGCTTTGACGGACACTAAATATCTTGCCCAGCAACAACAGTACACCGGTGGGTAACGAGAGATTTAGAGGGAATTAAATTTGAGGCCTAGTATTTAGGCGCTGGGTCACCGGTATGGATTTAGTGACAGAATTAGACTTGGAAATACACAGTAGCGGGTGTGTGTGAAGTTATTCTGAATGACCCTATGTGCACCTTCAATATTATATACCCTTTTTGGGATAGATTTCAAATAGCTCTGATATAGCAGGAACCACTAAATTATGAAATTGCTAAATTGGGAATTGTACTTCAACCCAGAACAAAAAATGTGCTTTGACGGGCACTAAATAACTTTCCCAGCTACAACAGGACAACGGTAACGAGAGATTTAGAGGGATTTAAATTTGAGGCCTAGTATTTAGGCGCTGGGTGACAGGTATGGGTTTAGTGACAGAATTAGACTTGGAAATACACAGTAGCGGGTGTGTGTGAAGTTATTCTGAATGACCCTATGTGCACCTTCAATATTATATACCCTTTTTGGGATAGATTTCAAATAGCTCTGATATAGCAGAAACCACTAAATTATGAAATTGCTAAATTGGGAATTGTACTTCAACCCAGAACAAAAAATGTGCTTTGACGGACACTAAATATCTTGCCCAGCAACAACAGTACAGCGGTGGGTAACGAGAGATTTAGAGGGAATTAAATTTGAGGCCTAGTATTTAGGCGCTGGGTCACCGGTATGGATTTAGTGACAGAATTAGACTTGGAAATACACAGTAGCGGGTGTGTGTGAAGTTACTCTGAATGACCCTATGTGCACCTTCAATATTATATACCCTTTTTGGGATAGATTTCAAATAGCTCTGATATAGCAGGAACCACTAAATTATGAAATTGCTAAATTGGGAATTGTATTTCAACCCAGAACAAGAAATGTGCTTGAACGGACACTAAATAACTCGCCCAGCTACAGCACTAGGGACAGATTTAGCTGGATATAAATTTGAGGCCTAGTATTTAGGCGCTGGGTGACCGGTATGGATTTAGTGACAGAATTAGACTGGGATATGGCCAAAAAATGAACAGACTATTGCTGGTTAAATGCACTTGGTGTGACAGCTTCACCCTGATGTAGGCTTTAGCCAAAAAACAACCACACCATTGAGGGTTAAATGCACTTGGTGACAGGCGCAGCTTGCCCCTGATTTTGTATATGGCCAAAAAATGAACAGACTATTGCTGGTTAAATGCACTTGGTGTGACAGCTTCACCCTGATGTAGGCTTTAGCCAAAAAACAACCACACCATTGAGGGTTAAATGCACTTGGTGACAGGCGCAGCTTGCCCCTGATTTTGTATATGGCCAAAAAATGAACAGACTATTGCTGGTTAAATGCACTTGGTGTGACAGCTTCACCCTGATGTAGGCTTTAGCCAAAAAACAACCACACCATTGAGGGTTAAATGCACTTGGTGACAGGCGCAGCTTGCCCCTGATTTTGTATATGGCCAATAAATGAACAGACTATTGCTGGTTAAATGCACTTGGTGTCACAGCTTCACCCTGATGTAGGCTTTAGCCAAAAAACAACCACACCATTGAGGGTTAAATGCACTTGGTCGCAGCTTGTGCTGGCGCACCACAAGACACAAAATGGCCGCCGATCACCCCAGAAAAATGAGACTGACAAACGGTCTGTGCAGCCTAAAAACAGTGAGCAATTGAGGATCAGCAGCTCAATGATCCACAGCTGCAGATCGATCAGTTAATCAAGTCCTTTGGAGGAGTTAATCTGCCTAATCTCGCCCTACTGTCGCAGCCGCAACCTCTCCCTACGCTAATCAGAGCAGAGTGACGGGCGGCGCTATGTGACTCCAGCTTAAATAGAGGCTGGGTCACATGGTGCTCTGGCCAATCACAGCCATGCCAATAGTAGGCATGGCTGTGATGGCCTCTTGGGGCAAGTAGTATGACGCTTGTTGATTGGCTGCTTTGCAGCCTTTCAAAAAGCGCCAAGAAAGCGTCACAAAAGCGCGAAGAAAGCGACGAACACCGAACCCGAACCCGGACTTTTACGAAAATGTCCGGGTTCGGGTCCGTGTCACGGACACCCCAAAATTCGGTACGAACCCGAACTATACAGTTCGAGTTCGCTCATCCCTAGTTTTCAGCCCATGGATGTAAACAGGAATGTACCATAGGTCCCCATTCACAGACAGCAAACAGGGATATTAAAAATATTTAAAGTCTATTGGAAAGTTACAAAACTTTATACAAAGAATAAGCTTGAGTTACAATAGAGTCTAACCCCTCCAAACCACTAGAAAAGATTGAACTTAATCAGACAACTCACCAATAGTGGTTTCTGTGTATGCAGATCCGCACTGATTTCCTGAAGGACAGGTTATGCTGGGACCCGAGCATGTCGCTCCGCTAGAAATACACTGTGTACACGAAAGAGCATAGCCTAAAGAAATGGGACACAATCAGGACATTTATTACCTATTAGTTATTTGGCAGCACATTTTTTCTGATGCAACGGTCTGAGAACAATGTTTAATAGCTTATGTAGCACTATGGACAGGATCAGAAGTAAAATCTTACCAGTCATTGGGGGGTTAAATGTTAGTTTATGTTATTATTATTATTGTTAGTTTTATTATTTCTTCTTCTTCTTCTTCTTTTTTCTTCTTCTTCTTCTTCTTCTTCTTCTTATTAGTAGTAGTAGTATTGTTATTTAATAATATTGTTATTATTTTTAAGACTATTATGAACAAATCCATAAACATAAATAAATAAATAATAAAGCAAATATAAAACAAAGGATGATTCAGGTCTTATAATGTTTCCTGAAAACTTACTTGTCGCTGCAAGAGCCGAGAGGAGGCTGAGAATTCCGATCAGGGAGCTCATGGTTCAGTTCTTGAAGACAGAATGTAATGTGAGATGACAATCTCGAGGATCGAGGTTCCTAATTTATTATTTTTAGGGTGGAACTTGAGAGACAAAACAAACATTACCTCTTCTTACGTAACTGTGATTTTGTAATTTTGTGAAACACCTTAGGTTTGTGAAATAATTGTGTAAAAAAATTCAGAATTTTAATGCTAAATGTTAACCCTGCACATACATAAGAGGTATCAGGCTCACATCGTCTATCTTTCTATCCCCTTTCCCCCTAAATCAGTAGGGGAGAGATGAATGAATATCTTAAAATTTGGTTTTGGGTCCGATTCATCTAAAACCACCTTTGTGATTTGATTCAGGTCCAAATAATTTCTAACCAAATCCCTCTCATCCCCAGAATCAAATCACTTCAAATTTGATTATGTTAGAATAAAGAGTTTTTTTCTTTACTAGTAGGAAGGTTATGCCAATAGTCTTCCAAAGATTATCCCTTAATCCTTACATGGACGGCGCTGGGAAGGTCTTTAAACATGGAGCCCACTCGCACGTGCAGCTGGCGCCATAACCGGCGGGTCTCTGTTGTTTCAAACAGCAAAGGCCTGTTTGAAATATATATTATTATTTATTTATTTTTAATTATAATAAAAAAATAATTAAAATTTTAATCACACCCCTTGGAACAAAAAAAAAAAATACATAAATAATAAAAAATATAAACATGGGCATTGCCACCTCTGAAAATGCCCATACTATTAAAATATAAAAATATTTTTCTAATAGCAATAAAAAGCGTAACAGAAAAAAGTACCAAAATGGCTGATTTGCCAATTTTTCATTGCCTCTCTTATTCACATTTTTTAAAATAAAATATGATCAAAAAGTCACTGGGACTGTTGTGTACTGAAGCCCTTTGAAGAAACCACAAAATTTGCCAGTAGGGACAACTCCAGCATAAACTTTGTCATCTCTCTGATATTTATCTTAGAAAAGATTCTCATGCAGACGCAACAAGGGATGGCAGAAATTGAAAAGCTAATGCATCTTGCTGCCTGACCTGTAACTGTTGAGGGCCAACAAGGAGCAAGACCTATGGAGTTGGAGTATAAGGATCTGTCACTGGTAGAGGATCAGGAGGATGATGACACCTGTCACAATGACCATTCATCTCAATGGTGGAGCCAGAAAGAATTGGGTCCTTGGACTAACACTGCCCAGACGGGTAAGCTGTATGTATGCTTGCTTGCTTACATACTGACAGTATCATTCACAAGAAGGAGTCTGATCATTACTGGATCACCATGCTTTTAGACCCTCGCTATCAAAGAAAAATGGGAGGCCAAATTATGCTATTACCAATAAACACTGTATGCAGCTTACCAGAGCTTTCGGTGGTTCTGACCGGGGGCCCCTTTCCACCCCCTGCAGAGTTACCCATCTCCCCCATCTCTGCTACCACAAGCAGCAGAAGCCACAGCAGCAGCAGCCAAATCAGTACCATCAACATGATGGAGCAATTCGTTCATGTTCTTTGCCAGACTGATGCAAATCAGCAGATGGAGATGTACCACCTCAGCATCCAGGTCCAATCCTACCTGGACTCTGGTTTTTCTCCAGAGAATACTGTTTACTGATCCCATGGACTTTTGGTTAGTTAGATTGGAACAGTGGGCCAAACTGTGCCAGTGAGCTCTCTCTCTGTTCTCTCTTCCCCAGCCTCCAATGTTATCTCAAAGAGGATTGTCAGCACAACAGGAGACTTTGTGACACCCAAACAGACCAAGTTGTCCTCTGCCAGTGTACAAAACATCACTTTTGTCAAAATGAACAAGTTATGGATCAGTGAGGATTTTCACACTCCTCTGACTGGGGTCAATGTATAGATCTGCCCTTGCTGATTGTCACTGATCAGCGGATGTGAACCCACCTTGCCACTATCTAGCAATACTCTGGGGGGAATAACTAAGCAACTACCCATATTTCACTAGAGCCTCAGATGGTGAGGATAGGCTTGACCGTCGGTAATTGCCAAGGGCTACTCCAGAAAATAAACCAGTCAGTGGCAGTTGGTCCAGGCAGACCAGGAGGTACCTGAGAAGGTACCGACAGTAGAAACGTGGTCAGACAGGCAGGGTTGTTACCAGGAGCAAAAATACAGGAACCGGAGGAAGAGGCAGAGACGTAGTCAACAAGCAATGGGTCAGGGCAGGTGGCACAGGAACAAGGTCATAAAATCCAGGTCGCAAGCAGGCAGGGATCAGACAAGAAACAAAGTCCAGGAACGAAGTATGATGTCAGGAACACGAGTGGTAAGCAAGCTCTTAAGTACAAGATAAGGACCTTGACTCTGAGGCATCTGGGTAAAGGGCTGAGCCACTTAAATACCTGCAGGAGAGCCTGTATGTTTAAACACTGATAAGACATTATTTTTGAAATGTTTCTAGTAGGAAAAACATAACACATGGGATGGTGCAGTCAAACATGCATTTACCCATAACTACAGTATATATATATATGTCAGTGTCACTGAGGGGAGAGTGGAGGAGAGGAAGAGCAAACATTCTTAAAAAACAAAATACTTTTTTTATTTTTGTATTTCTAGGAGATTAGACGGTGTTATATACCAATTTTCAGGGCAACTGAAAAAACTTTGACTTGTGACTAATTGGTTCTGAACTGAACCTTTTGAAAAATTTGCTGACACAAAGGGAATCTCAATATGTTTGCTCATCTGTAATTCATACATATATTCATATAATTCATTTATAAATATACCGTATTTTTTGCCCTATAAGACGCACCGGCCCATAAGACGCACCTAGGTTTTTGAGGAGGAAAATAAGAAACTATTACACTATTATGGGGGATCTGTTGAGAACACTGTTATGGGGGATCTGTGGGTGACACTGTTATGGGGATCTGTGGGTGACACTGTTATGGGGGATCTGTGGGTGACACTGTTATGGGGAATCTGTGGGTGAC
The DNA here is from genome assembly GCF_014858855.1 of Bufo gargarizans. Lineage (NCBI taxonomy): Eukaryota > Metazoa > Chordata > Amphibia > Anura > Bufonidae > Bufo > Bufo gargarizans. The sequence goes on from NW_025334710.1 coordinate 231,057, forward strand.
ACTGTTATGGGGAATCTGTGGGTGACACTGTTATGGGGGATCTGTGGGTGACACTGTTAAGGGGGATCTGTGGATGACACTGTTATGGGGGATCTGTGGATGACACTGTTATGGGGGATCTGTGGGTGACACTGTTATGGGGGATCTGTGGATGACACTGTTATGGGGGATCTGTGGATGACACTGTTATGGGGGATCTGTGGGTGACACTGTTATGGAGATCTCTGGATGGCTCTTATTGGGGTATCTGAATGGCACTGTTATTGGAATCTGTGGATGAGACTATTATGGGGGGATCTGTGGATGACACATATATAGCATCTTATGCTATGTGTCTTTCACAGATCCCCTCCATAACAGTGTCCCTCTAGTATGAATGGCCTGCGCCGGCCACTTTATGAAGGAAGGAGGCGGCTTGGGCGCATGACGTAGTGACTCACGCTGCAAGCGCCCATCCTCCTGGCCTGCCTCCTCACTCCTCTCTGCTACCGAGCGCTTGTAAGTAATACAGGCGCTGATTACCCAGAATTTGTATACATTAACAATGCCTACAATTACAGATACGATTATATACAGTGAGCGGGGCCCGTGTAGTAGAATACAGTCACTGCACGGGCCCCGCTGTCATTATAAAACCAGCCCCTCCTCCCTCTTAGTTGATACACCCGCCGCAGGGCATCGCGTATCATTGAAAATTTGGCAACATTTTCCCCACTTTTTGGGCGGAAAAAGTGTGACTTATATAGCGAAAAAATACGGTCATCTACACATAAATATCTAGAAATATATGTAATGTTTAGTTCTGGATGTAAATAAATATAATTATATACCTACACGACAGTTTATATACACTCCTCAACTTTGAAATTACAACACCAAGAAGGCCAAATAACCATAGCCACTTAAAACTAGAAAAAAAATTAATCAAGTGTATGATGATTGTTTGATGCCAACAGTTTTTTACGAATAAAAAAAAATGGGACCATAGCATCTGAGAGCTCAAAACCCGGAAGCACTGCACTTTCTGGCCTGGAACGGCATCCCCGCAGCAATCAGGGAAGCCATTGATTGCCTGTGAAAGGCCAGGGCCTGCTGAGGCTCCGATGCCTTTAACAGGTATATTCCATTGTAGGCCTGCGGGTGGTAAGCACTACATTGCACTATACATAATCTTCTACTTGTCCATGGATTTATTTCCATTGATATGTAGAAGTGGGAAACTAAGGATTGCATGATGTTACGCCCTTGAAAAGAAATCTATTTGCATAAACTGGTTTATGGGAAACACATGCAAATTAGCAGACTTAGCCAGTTTTTTTCAGCTGATACACTAATATGCATGTCTTTCCCGTCTGCCCGATTTTATGCAAATTAGTTTACATGACAAAACAGTAAAGATAGGTTATTGTATATAATGTTAGGACAATTTGAAAACTGAACATTTTAGCTGGCATCCAAAAAGGAGTTTACAATTTTTGTCACCCTAATGATAAAGAGCAAAGGCTGCAAAATTAACTTTTTTGCCCAAAATGGGTGTTAGTTTAATAACTGAATATGACAGCAGTATATAACCCTTGAATTTCACACGTGCTGATGCTGCAAAGGCTGTAAAATAGTGTATTTTGTTTTTAAAAACCCAGAAAATTATGGCTGTATTTCTTGCTACAATTGCACACTGAATAATCCTGTAAAGGCACCAGATGTTGGATATTGCCAAAAAAGTGTGTTTTTTAGTAACAGAATATGAAAGCTGTATATAATGCTTGAATTTCACATGTGCAGATGCAACAAGGGCTGTAAAATAGTGTATTTTGCAAAAAAAAGGGTGTTTGTAAAAACCCAGAAAATTATGGTTGCATTTCTAGCTTAAATTGCACACTGACTAATCCCGCACATGCACCAGATGTAGGATATTGCCAAAAGGTGTTTTTTTTTAAACCAGATTATTAGGGGCATGGCCTAACCAGATCAGGGGCATGTCCTTTTTAACAGCTCACTCTTAGACAGCCGCACTTATACAGCTGCAGGGAGAAACTCACCGTCCCTCCCACCTCTGCAGCTGATAGAAGTTGATTTTTAACTTCATTTTTTCAATCCCTGTTGGCTGAGGAGTGGAAGGGGGCATGGCCTAACTGGATCGGGGGAGTGGCTTAATGGGACCTAGAAGTTGATTTTTAACTTCATTTTTTCAATCCTTGTTAGCTGAGGAGTGTGAGGGGTGTGGCCTAACCAGATCGGAGGCGTGGCTTAGTGGGACCTAGGGGCAGGGTTTTAAGTCCTTCTTTTGAGGGCGGCCTGAATAGACATCCTACCTGCCCCCTGAACTTTGACCTCCACAGCACTCTGCTCCCTTAAAAAAAATGGCTGGGTTGTTATGGAAACCTGGTGTAAAACTGAGTGTATGTTAAGGACCTGTGAGCTTCTATTGGCTGATAAGGGACATGTGACCGTCTGTACGGCAGTTGGCATATGAAGTTGGGATCTGAAGAGAGAGACCTACAGGATTCTATTGGCTAATTTAGGTCATGTGATGTGCCATATTTGCAATTTTTGGGAATATCTCAGGAACAGTATGTGCTAGAGAGCTGGGACCCGGTCTAAAACCTTCCCGGACACCTGATGTACCTCTGTGCCAAATTTTGTGATTTTAAATGCGACCGTGCGGATTCCTTTAGCAGACATACATACTAGGGATCGACCGATTATCGGTTTTACCGATATTATCGGCCGATATTCAGGATTTTGAACGTTAACGGTATCTATTTTGTCGATATACCGATAACGTGTCGGGAACAGGGATCGCGCTGTTGACAGCGCTCTCCGTGTTCCCTCAGCAGCACAGGGGAGAAGGAAGCAGTGTCTCCCTCCCCCCCTGTGTCGCTGCTGCAGCTGCAACCAATCAGAGGAGGGTGGACAAGAGAAGGGGAGGGGCTATGGCCACTGCGCCACCAATGAAGATAACTCTCTCATTAATTCATATACAGGAGGCGGGTGCTGGCTGCAGAATCACATACCCGGCTGCCGACCTCTATGACAAGTAGCTGCGATCTGCGGTAGTTAACCCCGGTAGGGAGCCGGCTATGTAATTCTGCAGCCAGCACCTGCCTCCTGTATATGAATTAATGAGAGAGTTATCTTTATTGGTGGCGCAGTGCGCCCCCCACCCCAACCCCAGCATTAGACATTGGTGGCGCAGTGCACCCCCCCACCCAAGCCACCCCAGTATTAATCATTGGTGGTGCAATGTGCCCCCCCCAACCCCAGTATTAATCATTGGTGGCACGGTGCACCCCCACCCAAGCCCCCCCAGTATTAATCATTGGTGGTGCAGTGCGTCCCCCCCACCCAAGTCCCACAGTAATAATCATTGGTGGCAGTGGCCACAGAGTCCCCTCACCTCCTCTCATTGGTGGTGCAGTGGCAGCTTCTGATCGGAGCCCCAGCAGTGTAATCCTGGGGCTTCGATCAGTTACCATGGCAGCCAGGACGCTACTGAAGCCCTGACTGCCATGGTAAGCTCCATGCTGCTGTGTGCACAGAGCACAGGGCAGCAGGGAGAGTGTGTAAGCCTGGGTCCAGGGAGAATAGGACAAGGGCTCTAGTCCCTAAGGCGGCTAATAGTAAAAAAAAAAAATAATAATAATGAAAAGAAAAACACACACCAAAATATAAATTATAAATGATAAAAATATATTTACAAAAAAAAAACAACTACACGTTAACAATAAACATATTCATTTTCAGCAGATTTGTGTAGGATTTTTTTTTTCCAAAAATGAAAATTCACAGGATATCGGTATAAATTTTCGGCTATCGGCCTGAAAGTTCATAGATTATCGGTATCGGCCCTAAAAAAAATCTATATCGTTTGATCCCTAATACATACACACATACACTCAGCTTTATATATTAGATTTTAAAGCGCCATTAATTCCATGTGGCGCTGTACATCCAACCGGGGTTACCCAGAAATAAAAATCACAGTAAATAAGAAACTATTAACAGACTGGCACAGAGGGGTAGAGGACCCTGCCCGCAAGAGCTTACAATCTATAAGGAAAAGGGGAGACACAGTAGGTGAGGGTATAGGCTGCTATTGTGGCTGTGTGGTGGCAGCAGGCTCATTGCAGATGATAGGATTTCCTGAAAAGGTGGATTTTCAGGTTACTCTTAAAGCTTTGGATGTTGAGGGAGAGCCTGATGTGTTGGAGTAGTGAGTTTCAGAGTAGGGGAGAGGCACGTGAGAAATCTTGTAGTCGATTGTGTGAGGAACAGATGCGAGGAGAATTGAGGAGGAGGTCTTGTGAGGATCTGAGATTGCGTGTGGGGATGTATTGAGAAAGCATGGCAGAGAGTTAAGGAGGGGCCTTTATGTAGTTGTAAGTATTTTAAACTGAATTTGCTTGGCAATGGGGAGCCAGTGAAGGGATTGCAGAGGGGGAAGGCAGAGGAGAAACAAGGGAAGAGGTGAGCAGAGTTGAGAATAAATTAGAGGGGAGCGAGAGTGCTTGACGGGAGGACACACAAGAGTATGTTATAGTAGTCCAGGCAGGAGATGACGAGAGCATGTGCTAGTATTTTAGTTGACTCAGGGGTGAGGAAGACACAAATATGAGAGATGTTCTTAAGTTGGAAACGGCTGTGGAGGTGAGGGTTTTGATGTGTGGCTTAAAGGATAGGGTAGAATCCAATGTTACCCCCAGGCAGTGGACCTGCGAGACTGGAGAAAGTGTTGTGCTATAACTGTGACAGACAGGTCAGGTAGGAGGGCTGAGTGACATAGGGGAAAGACAATACATTCAGTGTTCTCCATGTTGAGATTTAGGAAGTGGGAAGAGAAGGATGAAGATATTGCTGACAGACACGCTAGGATTCTGGATAGGAGGGAAGCAACATCTGGGCCAGAGAGGTAGATTTGGGTGTTATCAGCATAGATCTGGTATTGGAAGCCATGGGACTGTATGAGTTGTCCCAGACCAAATGTATAAGTGGAGAAAAGCAGGGGACCCAGGACAGAGCCTTGAGGGACAAAAAACAGAAAGGGGGAATGATGAGGAGGTAGTGTATGAATGGGAAACCCTAAAGGTTCTGTTGGTGAGGTACGAGGAGATCCAGGAGAGAGCTAGGTCTTTGATGTCAAGGGAAGAGAGGATTTGTAGGAGGAGAAAGTGGTCAACAGTGTCAAAGGCAGGGGAAAGGTCAAAAAGGAGGAGCACAGAGTAGTGATGCTTAGCTTTGGCAGCTAGCAGATCGTTGATGACTTTGGTTAGGGCAGTTTCAGTGCAGTGATTTGGTCTGAAGCCAGATTGCATTTGATTAAAAAGAGAGTGGGATGAAAGGTGAGAGGACAATTTGAGATAGACATGAGGTTGTAGGAGTTCAGATGCAAATTGAAGTAGTGAAATGGGACGATAGCTGGATAAAGAGGATGTGTCCAGGGAACGTTTAATCAGTATGGGTGTAACAATTGCATGTTTAAAAGAAGAAGGGAAGATGCTAATGGTTAGCGATAGGTTGAAGAGGTGGGTTAGGGCAGGGATAACTATAGTGGTGAGGTTAGGGATGAGGTGGGATGGGATTGTGTCAAGGGCACAAGTGGTGAGGTGTGACTTGGAGACTAAGTTGGTTAGTATTACTGCGTCTTTTTTTTGGTCTATAAAATCAGTTTTAATAATATGCAAAGTACCTCAATAAGGAGCCCAAGGGGACATCCCTCCGGCAGTTGGAGCCCAGCCGCACCCATTACTTCGAAGCCCAACACCGCCCCACTGCTAATTTATTCACTGCTAATTGACAGCGTAATGTTTGTTCAGCGCCCGTCATCCCGCGCATGCTCCCTGGATACACATGTCAGCGCCCACACAGTGTCCTGGCATCGGCCTCACAGAACTCATTGCGCATGCTCCAGCTGCACAAAGAGGCGCTGCACAAACATTGGTTGAAAGGAAGGAAATTTGACACTTAAAATTCATGAAGTCGTAGGTTCCTTTATTTGGTCATGCGATATATCAGGTACAGAATGATTTATAACCAGTGATGCCCTTGTCAGTCTACACATTTCAAACAACAACAGTCTTATTCATGCACGAACATTACGTCGCCAATGAGCAGTGAATACATTGGCAGTGGGGCGGTGCTGGGCCCCTAAGTAATGGGCTCAGCTGGGCTCCAACTGCCGGAGGGACGTCCCCTTGGGCTCCTTATTGAGGTACTTTGCATATTAATAAAACCGATTTTATAGACCAAATAAAAGACACAGGGCGGTAATACTAGTATATTTTAATGTAAATTGTGGAGACTGATGTGGTGATGTTATTAGCTCAGTAAGTAAAATCCAGGTGACAGTGTCCCTTTAAAGCTTTCATGGAATATATAAATTTTATCTCTGAAATATGGGACAAAGTCTTCAGCTGAGATGAGGGGAGTGGGAGTTGGAACGGGGGATGTAGTAGAGAGTTGAAGGTATTAAACAGTTGTTTGGGGTTACAGGAGAAAGATGATATGACAGTAGAAAAGTTGTCCTGTTTAGAAGAGGCAAGTGCAGACTTGAATGTGAGAACAGCTTCTTTGTACCACATAAAGTCCTCCTTGGAGTGGGTTTTCTTCCAGTGCCGTTCTGTGACTCTGGAAACTTGTCTCAGTTTTTTTGTCTGATTAGTGTTCCAGGGATATTGACTGATTTGCGGGGTTCTGATGTGTGTGAGAGGGGCGACTGAGTCAAGGGCTGAAATAATTGTGGTGTTGAAGTGTCACGGCTGAGGATGGGGAAAACCCTCAGCCGTGCGATGCCAGAAGATGTTATTGGCTGCTCGGCCAGGACAACAGAATTAGGGAGCAGGTCACCTCCTATCGCGTCCGTAACACTGACCCTGACTCCTAGCCGTATGAACCAACCCTGATGGTAGGAGGGCTCATACACCGGAACCTAATAGTCCCTGCTAGCCCTCAGGGTTGGCTCATACGGCTAGGAGTCAGGGTCAGTGTTAGGGACGCGATAGGAGGTGACCTGCTCCCTAATTCTGTCGTCCTGGTCGAGCAGCCAATAACATCTTCTGGCATTGCACGGCTGAGGGTTTTCCCGATCCTCAGCCGTGACAGTATGACCACAAGGGTGGCTCTCACTGGCAGATGGTATTAGAGACCAGGAGGGTGCCTCCAGCTTACTACAAGGCTGGAGTACCCCTCAGACATCAGGTCTCAACTGAGGTTAAATAGCCCATGTAGCCACACCCACACAGACACACCCAGTGTTCACACACACAGAAGGGAATTAACCCTTCTCAAACCAGGGAAGGGAAGACAGCCATTTAAAGGAGAAAGTGCACACATAACTAAAACCCTGTGCACACCAGACATACAAAAGACACACCTAACAAAGATAGATTGCCAGGTGCAACTGCATGCACATTGCAGCAAGCTGCTTAGCACCAGCTCAGGCTGCTAAACTGCAAAATAACTACATGTTGCCAGCGGCAACCACAAGTGAGGAAACATACTAGCGGCCCTCACTTGTGGTTGAACAACCAAACTAGACCGCAGGCAACAGCATGCGGATACAGGAGTCACGACCATGACCATGTTCGTGACATGAAAAAAGTAGTGTCTGTGTCAGTGTCATGAAGGAAATATATGGTGGATAATGGCGAGAGAGAGTCTGAGAGTGTGTGTGGGGAGAGGTGTTTGAGATTTCTGCAAGGGTGTGGTAGTTTATGGACTGGATGAGCAGTTGAGAAGAGAGTGGATGAAAATGAAAGAAGATTGTGATCTGAGAGGGGGAGAGGAGAGTTTTAGAAATTAGATAGGGAGCAGAGGCAGGTAAAGACAAGGTCTAGTGTGTGTCCGTCTCTGTGGAGAGAAAGAGGTCGTGGATGTAGGAAAGTTTGTTACAAGTTGAACGCAAGTTCCATAATGCTCCAGATAGAGTGGGGAAGCAGGGGTCAGGTGAATGGGTATGAGGTTAGAGGAATGAGTGGAGTTAGTGGCAGGGGCTTTGTAATGGCGGGGAGATAAAATGCTGGCGACAAAGCCTGTGTTAGGAGTTATGTCTCCAGCAATAAGGAGAAGTAGAGCGAGGTTAGAAAGTGAGTGTAAGATAAAGCAAGAGCTGACCATGTTTAGATGAGAAGATCTGAGTGTGTAGGAGGAGTTGAGCAGAAGTGATTCTTTCTACATACACTTTCTATTTGTTAACCAATTTTTACTTTAATATTCTTCTGCTATCTATCATCAACTTTAATATTCTTCTGCTATCTATCATCAATAACTTCTCTCTATGGTTATTATGGTACGAGTCATCTATAGCTTTTTGCTATAGTTGTTTTATTATCTATTATTAATAGTTTCCCCCTATATCTGCTTTCCTACCTGTTACTAATAACCCATGCTTGCCTATAACACAGAATAAACAGACAATAACACAAAGCTATGAGCCAAAAGCTGTTACTAATAACCCATGCTTGCCTATAACACAGAATAAACAGACAATAACACAAAGCTATGAGCCAAGCTCCGAGACATTCGGTCTGTGAGTGGGCCATATGTCCCGGAGCAGCATTGATCGTGCCCATAGGGAGTTGTGGGGTTTCACTCTGGTAGATAGGGTAAGCAGACGCAGTACAGAGGCAAAAGACAAGTTCTTTACGCAAAACTTCATTGTTTATTCACACTGGAGGCAAATGCACAAAACAATGTGTTACTTTGCAGTCTTGGTGTTTACTTTACACAAAATGGAAAGTACATCTTGGTGTTACTTCACACAAATTGGAAAGTTCATATAAGACATGTCACCTTGATGTCAGTTCTGCCTCCAGCAGTCCACGGCAGGCTTTAGGGGGCCTGTTTCATCTGCCCATAGGTCTCAGCCCTCCAACCTTGCCTCAGATCCCAACACAGAGATCCTGCTGCCAAGCCCAGCTGCCTATTTAAAGACAGCCAGGTGCAGCCTAAAACCCGGACCAGCAAGTAAAATCCAGTCTGGTATTTGACCCCATCTGGGTGCAAATCAGCCCAGCAGCACAAGGTGGGAGGAAAATACCTGTTTTCCCAGACTATTCCCCTCACTGTGTCACATTCCCCCCTCCCCTTGTTCAACTCTGAGGGGGCTGAACACTCGCCAGACAATGTACTCGGGACAGGGCATCCGCATTTCCCTGCAACCGGCCTGCTATAAATTTAACGTTCTTTAGGGAAAGGAACCATATGGTGACCCGGGCATTTCTGTCTTTGGCCGGGCTCATCCACTTGAGAGGGGAGTGGTCGGTCACCAGGCGGAATTTTCTCCTCAACAAATACGGAGAGACTTGAGTGCCCACTTGGTAGCCAGGCACTCTCTCTCCACTATACTGTACCTAGTCTCGGCTGGGGTGAGCTTACGGCTGAGGAAGACAATGGGATGCTCCTCCTCGTTGACTTCCTGAGACAGTACAGCACCGAGGCCTACTTCGAAAGGCATCGGTCTGTACTTCAAAGCGGAGAAAGCCTCTTCCACCTGACCATTCCAGAGAACTATCACTGACTTGCGCCCCTTCAAGAGCCCTGTTAATGTCATGGCCAATGTAGCAAACCTCATGTAATAGCCGACCATTCCCAAGAATGACTTTACTTGCCTAATAGTAACAGGTCAGGGCCAATTCAGTATTACCTCTATTTTGTTCACTTGGGGTTTGATGACCCCCACACCCAATGGCATACCTCAGGTATTTAGTCTCCTCTAGCCCTATTGCACATATTTTTGGGTTGGCGGTTAGTCCAGCCTTCCGAAGGAAGTCCACTATAGCCTGCACTTTGGGTAGGTGATTTTCTTAGTCGGTACTGTGGATGACAATATTTTCCAGGTAAGCCAAAGTGTACCGACGATGTGGACGAACCACAATGTCCATAAGTTGTTGAAAACTGGCAGGGGCGCCATGCAGACAAAAGGTTAACACCTTATATTGGTACAGCCCTTCAGGGGTAATGAACACAGTTTTCTCTTTGTCAGCCTCTGTTAAGGGGACCTGCCAGTACCCTTTGGTGAGGTCCAAAACAGAAAAATACCGGGCTTGTCCTAACCTCTCGATAAGCTCATCCACCCGGGGCATGGGATACGCATCAAATTTGGAAATATTGTTTATTTTTGGAAAATTGGTACAGAACCGTAATGTCCTGTCCAGTTTGGGTATTAAAACTATAGGACTGGCCCACTCACTTTTAGACTCATCAATAACATCTAGGCGCACTTCCTCCGAGATGGCTTGTTGCCAAGCCTCGTGTATCTGGTATGGTTTTAACCAGACTTTTGCCTGAGGCTCAGTGACAATGTCACGCTGAATTGTGGAAGTGCGTCCAGGGAGAGCCGAGAAAACATCCATGTTCCTGCTGACAAACTCCCTGGCCTCCTGAGGCTGTTTAGAGGAGAGGCTGTCAACAATCTTCACTGTGGCAACTGCTTCCCTTGCACCAGACTGAGGGGCAGGAACCTCTTCCCCTAGAAAGCTCGGCCACAGGCTGACGTCAGTACCGGTCTCCCTATATTTCCAAGGTTTGAGTAAATTCACATGGTACACATGCTCCGGCTTTCGATGCCCTAGCTGGTGTACCTTGTAGTTTACCTCTCCAACATTTTCGATTACTTTGTAGGGTCCCTGCCACCTAGCCAGGAACTTACTGTCCATGGTTGGTACCAGAACAAAACCCGATCTCCAGGGTTAAAGATCCGGACCCGAGCCTGCCAATTATAGACTCGACTTTGAGCTCGCTGAGCTGCCTCCATATGCTCTCTTACAAGAGGCAACACTGTTTCCATATGTTACTGCATCTGGGTGACATATTCAATAATACTTTTATATGGTGTGGGTTGTTGCTCCCATGCCTTTTTGACTATGTTCAACAGACCACGAGGATGTCTGCCATATAGCAGTTCGAAGCGCGAGAACCCATTAGAGGCCTGGGGAACCTCTCGTACTGAGAACATAAGATAGGGCAGAAAGTGGTCCAGGTCCTTCCCATCCTTAGACACCACTCTTTTTAACATGTTTTTTAATGTTTGGTCAAACCTTTCTATCATTTTGCGAATGATAAACGGATGTCCGTAGATTATTGATGTGCAGCAACTTACAGAGTTCCCTCATGACCTTGGACATAAAAGGGGCCCCCTGGTCAGTCAGAACCTCTTTAGGTAGCCCCACTCGGAAAAACATCTCCATTAACTCTTCAGATATAAGTTTGGCCGATGTATGTCGCAGTGGCACCGCCTCCGGATACCGAGTGGCGTAATCTAGGATGACCAAGATGTGTTGGTGTCCTCTAGCGGACTTCAGTACTGGGCCTATGAGGTCCGTAGTGATTCACTCAAACGGCACCTCGATGATCAGTAGAGTCACTAAGGGACTGCGGAAATGGTGCTGGGGGCTAGTTGTTTGGCGGGTTGGGCAAGACTTGCAAAATGCATCCACCTCTCTAAACACACTGGGCCAGTAAAACCGTTGTAAAATCCGGTCCTGTTTTTTCTGCATTCCCAGAGGACCCCCGAGAACATGTTGTTGGGCTAACTCTAACACGAGTTTGCAATAAGCCTGGGGCAACACCAACTGTTCAATATGTTCACCCTGCAGCTGGTTTACCCGATACAACATATCCTGATGAACCACAAAACAGGGAAACCTCGGCTCGGCCCCAGGTTGTTGTGGTTCACCATCAATTATTGCCACATTCTCCCATGCTTGGGGTAGGGTCCCGGTGTTGTGTTCTACCCAAATTTTCCCCAGAGATGTTGAGGTCTGCCAACTCAGGACCCGGTGGCAAGTTCTCCAAGTCTCCCACCATTGCACTCAGCGGGGTTGTCTCCCCTCTTCCACTGAAGTGGCAGTCACCCCTACTGCTGGCCCTTCAGCCTCAGGTTCCCAGGTTTCTGGCCTTCCTACTGAACAAGGCCAATCTCCTAGGTTTACCCCTGACTTCCAGGTATCAGTAACTCTCACAACCGGCCATAGGGCCAGAAAGTCCGGAAAGTATCTCCCTATTACGAGTTCGTAGTGTAGATTTGTGGCGACTGCCACCCCGTGGGTCCACCTGCCGGCTACCGTGGTTAAAGACACCAGCGCGGTGGGGTAGTCTTTTAAGTCTCCATGGATGCACATCACCCCGACTTTCCGGACAGTATTCTCAGTGGACCGCACTTGGGTAGCCCTTACTTGGGTCACCAGGCTCTCTGAGTCCAACGGAGCCAGGCCCATAGTGGGTACATCCCGGGTGGGTTTCATCGGCTCAAATCTCCAGGCATGTGGTGGGGATTTCCGCGGTTTGACTGCTCCCCTCCAAAAAAAAAAAAACTCCATAGATTCTTAGTAGTCTCATAGCGTTCCACCAGGTCCACCATCTCCAGGGCATTGCCAGGAGACACCTGGCAAAAACTGTGCTGGAGAGTGGGTGGCAAAGCCCTCCAGAACATATCAGCTAATAGTCGATCCAGCATAGCCGTGTGACTCAGCACATCAGGCTGTAGACACTTTTGCAAGAGGTGAAATAAGTCATAATATTGGAGTCTCGCTGGCTCGGCCGGGTTAAACCCCCACTCATGTACCCACTGGGTCTGGACCAACACATTCACCACCAGTCTTGCCAGAATCTCACCCTTTACTTTCTGGTAGTCAGCCGCTTGATCGTCCAGCAAGTCGAAATACACCCGCTGGGAATCGGATTCCGGGAATGGTGAGACAAACTCAGCCCACTGGTCAAGGGGTAGTTTTTCCCTGATGACCACTTCATCTTAGGAATCGTGGCACAGATTGCTTTCTGGGCATCGTGGATGCTCGGGGTTGCTCCTGCTGTCTGCACAGCCATCACGTGTTGTAGCAGCAACTGGTTAATCTCCTGCTGCTGCTTATTAGCCTCACATTGCTGCAGGTTTGTCTCTCACTGCTGCAGATTAGCCTCCATGAGGTCCTTCACAACAGCCTCCATTCTGTCGTGGGGCACTGGTTGTAATACAGCTGGTTTAATTTTTGACACACAACCGTGCCGGAAAAATGCAGAAAACCAAAAATATCGGTGTTCACGCCAGCCTCCCTGCTCTTACACGCATCCTCCACCAATTGTGGGGTTTAGCTCTGGTAGATTGGGTAAGAGGACGCAGTACAGAGGCAAAATACAAGTTCTTAACGCAAAACTTCAGTGTTTATTCACACTTGAGGCAAATGCACAAAACAATGCGTTACTTTGCAGTCTTGGTGTTTACTTCACACACAATGGAAAGAAGAAAAGAGAGACCCCGGGTGCCCAAAGAGAAAGAAGACGGACAGTACCCACCCAGTATAATCACAAGGGGCACCCGTAGGAAATGACTCGGTACAAGCTCCCGAGTACAATAGCGAAAAGACAAAGAAAATGGAGCTCAAAGTACCAAATACTAAATATTTTATTTTATTACATTACATCAAAACATGATTAAAAATACATACATGTGATGCCCAAAACAGGGTAAATAGGCGCAGAGTAATGGAAAAGAGCGCCACCCTGGGAGGACACACAGGTCAAAAATTCATAAATATAAGGGTCATAGGAGAATATCGGTACAATGACCAACCTATGAACCTGATGCATACAGTGATATAGGGTGAGTAGGAGGTCAGCTAGAAAACAACCACAGTATTGCGGTATGTTGAGCGAAAGCTAGAAACATGAAAAATGAAAAAATTATAATAAACAACATGCCAGAATCAATGACGGACAGGTGTAGGGTAAAACACCAAAATCCAGAGACCATGGAAGTAAAGCTGCGACCAAAACTCACCAAAAGAGACCGTGTGTATAACAACCCAGGATGGCGCTACCCCAACGCACGTTTCGGCGTGCCTTCGTCAGGGGGTCCACAATGGAAAAGTACATCTTGGTATTACTTCACACAAATTGGAAAGTTCATATAAAACAAGTCATCTTGATGTCAGTTCTGCCTCCAGCAGTCCACAGCAGCCCATGGGTCTCAGCCCTCCAACGTGGCATCAAGCCTCAGATCCCAACACAGAGATCCTGCTGCTGAGCCCAGCTGCCTATTTAAGGACAGCCAGGTGCTGCCAAAAACCTGGACCGGCAATTAAAATCCAGTCCGGTATTTGACCCCACCTGGCTGCAAATCAGCCCAGCAGCACAGGCTGGGAGGAAAATACCTGTTTTCCCAGACCATTCCCCCCACTGTGTCACAGAGTACACAGCATTATAGGTTACAATGATGCTGTGCACGTCGGGCCGCCCGCGGTGCTATTGTCCTGCACTCATAAGATCATATGAGTGCAGGACAATAGTCCTGACGTAATTTTTTTCAAACCCTCAGATTTTTTCTGATTACAGAAGAAAACCAATAAAAGTACATTACATATGTCAATAACTCCCCCCAACTTCCTTGCGGAGAGATGACCATCCTAGCCCAAATTAGAAGAATGTTGTGTTATGATGCTTGGCGAGCATAGTATTTCACTATATATACAATTAAATATCTAGTCCAGAATGCCAGGACCACTTAGTAGCTCCTATTTAGGTTATGGTAGATTTCTCCTTTGTTCTAGTGCGGAAAATTTACCCCATAAGCAATTTCTTGCCAATGCCTGCAACGCCATTCCAGGGACATCAAACCATCCTATCCAGATAGTCAGCAATTTAGCTGGGCACCTTCTTTTTAAATATACACCTCTTTCGTATCTCAGTATATTGTTAAGTCCAAATTCCCGTCTAGTGGGTGGGTTCTGTTTTATCCAATGTTTGGCTATTAATATTCTAGCTTGGAATAACATTCTTTGTATACTGAAAGATATTCCACTATCCCCTCTTATCACGTCCGTAAGACCTAATAAACATACTCTGGGATCACTCAGTAGCTGTATCTGAGTTGCCTGGGCAATTATCTGCAAAACCTCTTTCTAATAAATTTCTAGTTAAGGACATTCCCAGAACATATATTTCAAGGATGCCTCCTCCGCCTGGAGACAGCATGAGTTTGGTCGAATACCTATCTTGTGTAGGCATGCAGGGGTTTTATACACTGTGTACTAGATATAATTGGGAGAGATGTTGAAGTGTTAAACTAGGAGTTAAAGCAAGGACATTATCCGACTGCTCCTGCGTAATAGTCCCAACGTCATTTATCTTTAATTGGTAAACAGCACGATGAGGTAGATTTGTCAAATAGATGCCTATAGAGCCTTAGAGCTGCCACCGTGCAGCACCTGTTGAACTATCGGAGGGGAGGCTGACATTGATATTCCCTCCTCAAACTGCGCCTGATATGCATGCCTCATTTGTAGAAACTGATAGAACAGAGTACTTGGGAGACCAAATTCCTGTTCTAGTTGTGCAAACAGTTTCACAACACCTTCCTTCTGAATCTGATGAACAAAGAAGACACCCTTTTCTTCCCATGGGGAAAAACCTTCTAATCTAAATATTTCAGGTAACCGTGGATTGTGCCATGAAGGCATGTTGTCACATAGTCGTTGGAGGCCAATTAAGTCCTTAAACTTGGAACAGATCTTTGTTATTAGTGATATCATAGGGTAATTCCCAGGTCATGTCTATGGCTTTCCCAGTTCTGCATAGTAATGGTCATTTTTTGTTTAATAATAAATAATGCTATTCTAGCTGAGGGTCCCGAACCAGTACATTGTCCCCATCCCTTAAGATTCTGTATTTGTGCGGCTACGAAATATAGCCATGGATTTGGGAGAGAGAGGCATCCTTCCTCCTTACCCCTCTGTAATGTCTCCATCCGAATTCTAGGTTGCTGCCTTTTCCATATAAGGGAGTGAAAAATACCCTGGATCTTATAAAATATTCTTTGGGGGATCCACACAGGAGAGTTATGTAACAAATACAGCAATTGAGGCATCAATATCATTTTAATTAGATTGCAATGACCAACTACTGATAGGGGGAGTTTACACCAGGCATTTACCTTGTCTGTAGATTTGCGGATCAGGGGGTCCATATTAACAGTGATGGCCAGTTCGCAGTGTTCACCGACGAACACATGCGATCTGCCATTTTTATTCCCAAGCCCGGCGATGCAGAGGTAAGTCCTTACCTGTGCCTGTGCCTGTGCCGCGAGCTGCTCTGAAACACATGCGGTCACCGGGAGCAGGCAGTTCCGAGAACAGCCCGAAGAAGGCTGTTGTCGGAACCAAGAGTGTGCAAAGCAGTAATCAAAGCAAAAGGTGGCTACTTTGAAGAACCTAGAATATGACATATTTTCAGTTGTTTCACACTTTTTTGTTATGTATATAATTCCACATGTGTTAATTCATAGTTTTGATGCCTTCAGTGTGAATCTACAATTTTCATAGTCATGAAAATAAAGAAAACTCTTTGAATGAGAAGGTGTGTCCAAACTTTTGGTCTGTACTGTATATATATATCTCTCAGAACATGGAGACATTAAAACTGGCTGCTGGCGTGGATGGCTGTGTGAGAGAGCTGCTCCTCCACGTCCTAACATCTACAGCTCTATAAACAGCGGTGACTGGACCAGAAATGGTCAAATACAGCAGGGATAGGGGACTAGACCCCCCAGATACACCTCGGTCCCATAAAGGCCAGCAAGACATGCAGAAATTCTTGAAAAAGAGAAGTTCTCACTCACCGAGACCTGGCGCCAAAATGGCGTTGGCGCGCATGAAAGAGACGGAAGCTGAGGTCTCAGGAGAAGATATCGAACGCTGCGGCACAGCTGAAGAACAGGATCCGACGCCAGTGTCCAAATCCTTCCTAAATAAAGTGCTCAGCCAAGCGCTAGACAAAGCGCTAAGACCGGTCCTAACTGAATTGGCGGACATTAAAACAGAAATATCTCAAGTGGGACACAGAGTAGAGGCTCTGGAGCAAGCAAAACAAGACCTAAGATCGCATGCAAACAGGGTGACAGAGTGCCTCAACGGTCACGCAGAAGAGCTTAATAGAGCCTTCTTGTTATTAGAAGACCAAGAAAATCGTACCAGATGGCGCAACATTCGCATAAAAGGTCTCCCCGAATCTTGGGCGACTGAATCTCTGCGTACAGTAGCCATAGAGATATTTGCAGACATATTGGAGCCCGACTCTGCTGCATCAATCGTCATTGAGCGCATCCACAGGGCGCTAAGGCCCCAGCCGAAACCAAATGAGAGGCCAAGAGATGTGGTCTGCGGCCTGCTGTCCTTTGTGGACACGGCGCAGGTCATGAAAGCGGCTCGTGCTAAGGGTCGGATTACATATGGCGACACAGAAATCGCCCTATTTCAGGACATCGCTCCATCGACACCGGCGAAAAGGCGCATACTGAAGCCCTTGCTGGATTCGCTGCGAAGGATAAAGATCCCATATAACTGGATGTACCCGTTCGGACTCTCCATAAATAAGAATGGGAAGCGCATCATCATCCATACGCCGGAGGATTTGGACAAGGCGTGGGAGCACATAGATATACAGCCCATGGACATACCTACCTGGCTGCCGGTGAACTACCCGACGACGCTTCAGAAACTGCCGCAGCTGGAGCCCTGGAAAAGGGTCCATCGTCTCAAGCCCGGAAAAACGTCCAAACACCTGACGGGATCCGCTGATCTCCCACCCTGATGACTTCCATGCCGAGTTCGGGTCCAGTATTAATGGGACATGGGAGGGCTCTTGAAGTAGCCCTATCATGTTAATGATATGTACACCCTGATATGTATGTCGCACACTCTAGCCCGCAAACTATATAGTGGAATATTCCACTCCTTAAAGGGCTTCTGTCAGCCCACTAAACCTATACATAAGTTAAATAATCATTTTGGTTCAGTAGAATTGTATAAAAAGCTATTTTTAAAATATGTAAATTACCTTGCTACCAGCAAGTAGGGCGGCTACTTGCTGGTAGCAGCCGCATCCTCCGATCCTAATGACGCCCCCTCCGCATTGTGATTGACAGGGCCAGGGAACGGAATCGTTCTCTGCTGGCCCTGCCTGTTTGCAATCAAAATCCGGCGCCTGCGCCGCGGCCGTACCTATCTTCAATGTGCGCAAGCGCACTGAGAGGCGGCCGCTCGCTCGGCTGCTCCATCCTCAATGCGCCTGCGCTGGGTGTAGATGTGACGTCATCGGCGCAGGCGCATTGAGGATGGAGTGCCGAGCAATAGGTACAGCCGCGGCGCAGGCGCCGGATTTTGAATGCAAACAGGCAGGGCCAGCAGAGAACGATTCCGTTCCCTGGCCCTGTCAATCACAATGCGGAGGGGGCGTCATTAGGATCGGAGGATGCGGCTGCTACCAGCAAGTAGCCGCGCTACTTGCTGGTAGCAAGGTAATTTACATATTTTAAAAATAGCTTTTTATAAAATTCTACTGAACCAAAATGATTATTTAACTTATGTATAGGGAGCTCGCAGTATAGGGATTATTAGTAAACAAAAAAAAAAACTGTTTAGTGGGCTGACAGAAGCCCTTTAAGGAGTAGGCCATGCGACCTAGTCGCGGTATATATCATGGGCTCAAGATAACCACTGTTTCATTTAAATGTTCTGGTACACTTTATACCCTGTTTAGCTATAGCTTTAAGTTAAAGTTTCGCGGCGAATGTTTATATTACCTTTATGCTGCCTGTTGTTCTGAAAAGTCGCATACATGGAGTCTGGACACTGTATTCCAGCCAGTAACTTCTGAAAGATCGCGAGCAGGGAACTGACTAAGCTTTCCATCGTACCTAGGCTCCATGTCTCCGGCTTATTTAATATTTCTAGAGGCTTCACCGCATTCAATTTACCTATTGTGTTCAGTATAACAGGTGTAGCCCGCAAAAACAGTCTGTAGGATATGCAATTGCTTGAGATAAAAGCTATTGTCTTTATCCTACCTGAGAAACTGACCTAGAAGATCATCAGTGATAAGTAGAGTTGAGCGAACACCTGGATGTTCGGGTTCGAGAAGTTCGGCCGAACATCCTGGAAATGTTCGGGTTCGGGATCCGAACCCGATCCGAACTTCGTCCCGAACCCGAACCCCATTGAAGTCAATGGGGACCCGAACTTTTCGGCACTAAAAAGGCTGTAAAACAGCCCAGGAAAGAGCTAGAGGGCTGCAAAAGGCAGCAACATGTAGGTAAATCCCCTGCAAACAAATGTGGATAGGGAAATGAATTAAAATAAAAATTAAATAAATAAAAATTAACCAAAATCAATTGGAGAGAGGTTCCATAGCAGAGAATCTGGCTTCCCGTCACCCACCACTGGAACAGTCCATTCTCAGATATTTAGGCCCCGGCACCCAGGCAGAGGAGAGAGGTCCCGTAACAGACAATCTGGCTTCATGACAGCAGAGAATCAGTCTGCATGTCATAGCAGAGAATGAGGCTTCACGTCACCCACCACTGCAACAGTCCATTGGCATATATTTAGGCCTAGCACACAGGCAGAGCAGAGAGGTCCCGTAACAGACGATCTGGCTTCATGTCAGCAGAGAATCAGTCTGCATGTCATAGCAGAGAATGAGGCTTCACGTCACCCACCACTGCAACAGTCCATTGGCATATATTTAGGCCTTGCACACAGGCAGAGCAGAGAGGTCCCGTAACAGACAATCTGGCTTCATGTCAGCAGAGAATCAGTCTGCATGTCATAGCAGAGAATCAGGCTTCACGTCAGCCACCACTGCAACAGTCCATTGTCATAAATTTAGGCCCAGCACCCAGGCAGAGGAGAGAGGTCCCGTAACAGACAATCTGGCTTCATGTCAGCAGAGAATTAGTCTGCATGTCATAGCAGAGAATCAGGCTTCATGTCAGCCACCACTGCAACAGTCCATTGGCATATATTTAGGCCTAGCACACAGGCAGAGGAGAGGTTCATTCAACTTTGGGTAGCCTCGCAATATAATGGTAAAATGAAAATAAAAATAGGATTGAATGAGGAAGTGCCCTGGAGTCCAATAATATATGGTTATGGGGAGGTAGTTAATGTCTAATCTGGACAAGGGACGGACAGGTCCTGTGGGATCCATGCCTGGTTCATTTTTATGAACGTCAGCTTGTCCACATTGGCTGTAGACAGGCGGCTGCGTTTGTCTGTAATGACGCCCCCTGCCGTGCTGAATACACGTTCAGACAAAACGCTGGCTGCCGGGCAGGCCAGCACCTCCAAGGCATAAAAGGCTAGCTCTGGCCACGTGGACAATTTAGAGACCCAGAAGTTGAATGGGGCCGAACCATCAGTCAGTACGTGGAGGGGTGTGCACACGTACTGTTCCACCATGTTAGTGAAATGTTGCCTCCTGCTAACACGTTGCGTATCAGGTGGTGGTGCAGTTAGCTGTGGCGTGTTGACAAAAGTTTTCCACATCTCTGCCATGCTAACCCTGCCCTCAGAGGAGCTGGCCGTGACACAGCTGCCTTGGCGACCTCTTGCTCCTCCTCTGCCTTGGCCTTGGGCTTCCACTTGTTCCCCTGTGACATTTGGGAATGCTCTCAGTAGCGCGTCTACCAACGTGCGCTTGTACTCGCGCATCTTCCTATCACGCTCCAGTGCAGGAAGTAAGGTGGGCACATTGTCTTTGTAGCGTGGATCCAGCAGGGTGGCAACCCAGTAGTCCGCACAGGTTAAAATGTGGGCAACTCTGCTGTCGTTGCGCAGGCACTGCAGCATGTAGTCGCTCATGTGTGCCAGGCTGCCCAGGGGTAAGGACAAGCTGTCCTCTGTGGGAGGCGTATCGTCATCGTCCTGCCTTTCCCCCCAGCCACGCACCAGTGATGGACCCGAGCTGCGTTGGGTGCCACCCCGCTGTGACCATGCTTCATCCTCATCCTCCTCCACCTCCTCCTCATCCTCGTCCTCCTCGTCCTCCAGTAGTGGGCCCTGGCTGGCCACATTTGTACCTGGCCTCTGCTGTTGCCAAAAACCTCCCTCTGAGTCACTTCGAAGAGACTGGCCTGAAAGTGCTAAAAATGACCCCTCTTCCTCCTCCTCCTCCTCCTCCTGGGCCACCTCCTCTTCCATCATCGCCCTAAGTGTTTTCTCAAGGAGACATAGAAGTGGTATTGTAACGCTGATAACGGTGTCATCGCCACTGGCCATGTTGGTGGAGTACTCGAAACAGCGCAACAGGGCACACAGGTCTCGCATGGAGGCCCAGTCATTGGTGGTGAAGTGGTGCTGTTCTGTAGTGCGACTGACCCGTGCGTGCTGCAGCTGAAACTCCACTATGGCCTGCTGCTGCTCGCACAGTCTGTCCAGCATGTGCAAGGTGGAGTTCCACCTGGTGGGCACGTCGCATATGAGGCGGTGAGCGGGAAGGCCGAAGTTACGCTGTAGCGCAGACAGGCGAGCAGCAGCAGGATGTGAACGCCGGAAGCGCGAACAGACGGCCCGCACTTTATGCAGCAGCTCTGACATGTCGGGGTAGTTGTGAATGAACTTCTGCACCACCAAATTCAGCACATGCGCCAAGCAAGGGATGTGCGTCAAATTGGCTAGTCCCAGAGCTGCAACGAGATTTCGCCCATTATCACACACCACCAGGCCGGGCTTGAGGCTCACCGGCAGCAACCACTCGTCGGTCTGTTGTTCAATACCCCGCCACAACTCCTGTGCGGTGTGGGGCCTGTCCCCCAAACATATGAGTTTCAGAATGGCCTGCTGACGTTTACCCCGGGCTGTGCTGAAGTTGGTGGTGAAGGTGTGTGGCTGACTGGATGAGCAGGTGGAAGAAGAGGAGGAGGAAGCCGAGAAGGAGGAGGTGGCAACAGGAGGCAAAGAATGTTGCCCTGCGATCCTTGGCGGCGGAAGGACGTGCGCCAAACAGCTCTCCGCCTGGGGCCCAGCTGCCACTACATTTACCCAGTGTGCAGTTAGGGAGATATAGCGTCCCTGGCCGTGCTTACTGGTCCACGTATCTGTGGTTAGGTGGACCTTGCTACAGATGGCGTTGCGCAGTGCACACTTGATTTTATCGGATACTTGGTTGTGCAGGGAAGGCACGGCTCTCTTGGAGAAGTAGTGCCGGCTGGGAACAACATACTGTGGGACAGCAAGCGACATGAGCTGTTTGAAGCTGTCTGTGTCCACCAGCCTAAATGACAGCATTTCATAGGCCAGTAGTTTAGAAATGCTGGCATTCAGGGCCAGGGATCGAGGGTGGCTAGGTGGGAATTTACGCTTTCTATCAAATGTTTGTGAGATGGAGAGCTGAACGCTGGCGTGTGACATGGTTGAGACGCTTGGTGACGGAGGTGGTGGTGGTGGTGTTGGTGGTACATCCCCTGTTTGCTGGGCGGCAGGTGCCAACGTTCCTCCAGAGGCGGAGGAAGAGGCCGAGGCGGCAGCAGCAGAATAGGCCGAGGCGGCAGCAGCAGAAGAGGTAGCAGGGGGAGCCTGAGTGACTTCCTTGGTTTTAAGGTGTTTACTCCACTGCAGTTCATGCTTTGCATGCAGGTGCCTGGTCATGCAGGTTGTGCTCAGGTTCAGAACGTTAATGCCTCGCTTCAGGCTCTGATGGCACAGCGTGCAAACCACTCGGGTCTTGTCGTCAGCACATTGTTTGAAGAAGTGCCATGCCAGGGAACTCCTTGAAGCTGCCTTTGGGGTGCTCGGTCCCAGATGGCGGCGGTCAGTAGCAGGCGGAGTCTCTTGGCGGCGGGTGTTCTGCTTTTGCCCACTGCTCCCTCTTTTGCTACGCTGTTGGCTCGGTCTCACCACTGCCTCTTCCTCCGAACTGTGAAAGTCAGTGGCACGACCTTCATTCCATGTGGGGTCTAGGACCTCATCGTCCCCTGCATCGTCTTCCACCCAGTCTTGATCCCTGACCTCCTGTTCAGTCTGCACACTGCAGAAAGACGCAGCAGTTGGCACCTGTGTTTCGTCATCATCAGAGACATGCTGAGGTGGTATTCCCATGTCCTCATCATCAGGAAACATAAGTGGTTGTGCGTCAGTGCATTCTATGTCTTTCACCGCTGGGGAAGGGCTAGGTGGATGCCCTTGGGAAACCCTGCCAGCGGAGTCTTCAAACAGCATAAGAGACTGCTGCATAACTTGAGGCTGAGACAGTTTCCCTGGTATGCATGGGGGTGATGTGACAGACTGATGGGGTTGGTTTTCAGGCGCCATCTGTGCGCTTTCTGCAGAAGACTGGGTGGGAGATAATGTGAACGTGCTGGATCCACTGTCGGCCACCCAATTGACTAATGCCTGTACCTGCTCAGGCCTTACCATCCTTAGAACGGCATTGGGCCCCACCATATATCGCTGTAAATTCTGGCGGCTACTGGGACCTGAGGTAGTTGGTACACTAGGATGTGTGGATGTGGCAGAACGGCCACGTCCTCTCCCAGCACCAGAGGGTCCACTAACACCACCACGACCATGTCCACGTCCGCGTCCCTTACTAGATGTTTTTCTCATTGTTATGGTTCACCACAACAACAAATATATTATTTGGCCCAATGTATTGTATTCAAATTCAGCGGGATATAAATTTGAGGCCTAGTATTTAGGCGCTGGGTGACCGGTATGGATTTAGTGACAGAATTAGACTTGGAAATGCACAGAAGCGTGTGTGTGTGAAGTTATTCTGAATGACCCAATGTGCACCTTGAATATTATATACCCTTTTAGGGATAGATTTCAAATAGCTCTGATATAGCAGAAACCACTAAATTATGAAATTGCTAAATTGGGAATTGTATTTCAACCCAGAACAAAAAATGTGCTTTGACGGACACTAAATAACTTTCCCAGCCACAACAGGACAGAGTTAACGAGAGATTTAGCAGGATATAAATTTGAGGCCTAGTATTTAGGCGCTGGGTGACAGGTATGGGTTTAGTGACAGAATTAGACTTAGAAATACACAGTAGCGGGTGTGTGTGAAGTTATTCTGAATGACCCAATGTGCACCTTGAATATTATATACCCTTTTAGGGATAGATTTCAAATAGCTCTGATATAGCAGAAACCACTAAATTATGAAATTGCTAAATTGGGAATTGTATTTCAACCCAGAACAAAAAATGTGCTTTGACGGACACTAAATAACTTTCCCAGCCACAACAGGACAGCGTTAACGAGAGATTTAGCAGGATATAAATTTGAGGCCTAGTATTTAGGCGCTGGGTGACAGGTATGGGTTTAGTGCCAGAATTAGACTTGGAAATACACAGTAGCGGGTGTGTGTGAAGTTATTCTGAATGACCCAATGTGCACCTTGAATATTATATACCCTTTTAGGGATAGATTTCAAATAGCTCTGATATAGCAGAAACCACTAAATTATGAAATTGCTAAATTGGGAATTGTATTTCAACCCAGAACAAGAAATGTGCTTGAACGGACACTAAATAACTCGCCCAGCTACAGCACTAACGACAGATTTAGCTGGATATGAATTTGAGGCCTAGTATTTAGGCGCTGGGTGACAGGTATGGGTTTAGTGACAGAATTAGACTTGGAAATACACAGTAGCGGGTGTGTGTGAAGTTATTCTGAATGACCCAATGTGCACCTTGAATATTATATACCCTTTTAGGGATAGATTTCAAATAGCTCTGATATAGCAGAAACCACTAAATTATGAAATTGCTAAATTGGGAATTGTATTTCAACCCAGAACAAGAAATGTGCTTGAACGGACACTAAATAACTCGCCCAGCTACAGCACTAAGGACAGATTTAGCTGGATATAAATTTGAGGCCTAGTATTTAGGCGCTGGGTGACAGGTATGGGTTTAGTGACAGAATTAGACTTGGAAATGCACAGTAGCGGGTGTGTGAAGTTATTCTGAATGTCCCTATGTGCACCTTCAATATGATCTACCCTTTTAGGGATAGATTTCAAATAGCTCTGATATAGCAGAAACCACTAAATTATGAAATTGCTAAATTGGGAATTGTATTTCAACCCAGAACAAGAAATGTGCTTGAACGGACACTAAATAACTCGCCCAGCTACAGCACTAACGACAGATTTAGCTGGATATGAATTTGAGGCCTAGTATTTAGGCGCTGGGTGACAGGTATGGGTTTAGTGACAGAATTAGACTTGGAAATGCACAGTAGCGGGTGTGTGAAGTTATTCTGAATGACCCTATGTGCACCTTGAATATTATATACCCTTTTAGGGATAGATTTCAAATAGCTCTGATACAGCAGAAACCACTAAATTTTTAAATTGCTAAATTGGGAATTGTATTTCAACCCAGAACAAAAAATGTGCTTTGACGGACACTAAATAACTTTCCCAGCCACAACAGGACAGCGGTAACGAGAGATTTAGCGGGATATAAATTTGAGGCCTAGTATTTAGGCGCTGGGTGACCGGTATGGATTTAGTGACAGAATTAGACTGGGATATGGCCAAAAAATAACCACACTATTGCTGGTTAAATGCACTTGGTGATGGGCGCAGCTTGCCCCTGATGTAGTATATGGCCAAAAAATGAACAGACTATTGCTGGTTAAATGCACTTGGTGTCACAGCTTGACCAATCACACTACTGAGGGTTAAATGCACTTGGTGACGGGCGCAGCTTGCCCCTGATGTAGTATATGGCCAAAAAATGAACAGACTATTGCTGGTTAAATGCACTTGGTGACGGGCGCAGCTTGCCCCTGATTTAGTATATGGCCAAAAAATGAACAGACTATTGCTGGTTAAATGCACTTGGTGTGATAGCTTGACCAACCACACTACTGAGGGTTAAATGCACTTGGTGACGGGCGCAGCTTGCCCCTGATGTAGTATATGGCCAAAAAATAAACAGACTATTGCTGGTTAAATGCACTTGGTGTGACAGCTTCACCCTGATGTAGGCTTTAGCCAAAAAACAAACGCACCATTGAGGGTTAAATGCACTTGGTGACAGGCGCAGCTTGCCCCTGATGTAGTATATGGCCAAAAAATAAACAGACTATTGCTGGTTAAATGCACTTGGTGTGACAGCTTCACCCTGATGTAGGCTTTAGCCAAAAAACAACCACACCATTGAGGGTTAAATGCACTTGGTCGCAGCTTGTGCTGGCGCACCACAAGACACAAAATGGCCGCCGATCACCCCAGAAAAATGTGACTGACAAACGGTCTGGGCAGCCTAAAAACAGTGAGCAATTGAGGATCAGCAGCTCAATGATCCACAGCTGCAGATCGATCAGTTAATCAAGTCCTTTGGAGGAGTTAATCTGCCTAATCTCGCCCTACTGTCGCAGCCGCAACCTCTCCCTACGCTAATCAGAGCAGAGTGACGGGCGGCGCTATGTGACTCCAGCTTAAATAGAGGCTGGGTCACATGGTGCTCTGGCCAATCACAGCCATGCCAATAGTAGGCATGGCTGTGATGGCCTCTTGGGGCAAGTAGTATGACGCTTGTTGATTGGCTGCTTTGCAGCCTTTCAAAAAGCGCCAAGAAAGCGTCACAAAAGCGCGAAGAAAGCGACGAACACCGAACCCGAACCCGGACTTTTACGAAAATGTCCGGGTTCGGGTCCGTGTCACGGACACCCCAAAATTCGGTACGAACCCGAACTATACAGTTCGAGTTCGCTCATCCCTAGTGATAAGTCCTTATTTAGTGCCTCTCAAGTGCAGTCATTAGGAAATAATAAGCTGATGAGAAACCTTCTTTAATCGCGCTTACTGTCTCTCTCAGAGAAACATATCTGAGGAATTACGTATAAAGTATTCGCTGAGCAATCGGTCATATCCGATCTTGGTCTCTCCCTATTTAATGCGCTCAGCACACTTACGCTTACTGGAAATAAGTTCCCCCCTCTCCCCTCCCTCCCCCTCCCTCTCACCCACTGGCCCTTAGCTCTTATTCCATTTACTTGCCTGCAATAAGGACACACCTTAGATCAGTGCATTCAGCACTCTCTGGAAAGATCTTGATGGGTGGGTTTAATGAACAATAGGCTATGTCTAACCCCGAATAAAAGGATTTAATATGTATATGCATGGAACCCCCCCCCTTCACCCCTCCCCCCCCCTTAACCTACACTGCAATACCTCCGCCCATAGGGTCTAGAAATCAAGTAAAGGTTATAGGTCACCAAATGTAGTGTTATGTTCTTTGGCTGTGATGTTTAGGTAACACGTCCAGGCTAGAGATATATTTGTGTTCTACCCCCCCCCTGCTATCTACACACATAACTGTTCGCCCCTGTTGTGATCGTTCACTCACTGGATTTAATCCAGTAACAGTTTGGTTTACTGATTGTTGCTCTTTTTTTTTTGTTGTTCTTCCTCCTCTCTTTTACTTTTTCTTTATTTTTTTTTCTCTTTAGTCTTTCCCTCCCACCTCTTCCCTCTTCTCCCTCCCCATTGATATTCCTTTTAGACTCATAAAAAGTCTCATCAGTAGATACCTCAGGCTCCAGCTCTACTCTAGAAGGAAATAACTTATCTGCTAGGATGACTGATATAAAGGTCTCGACATTCAATGTAAAAGGCTTAAACTCGCCACAGAAACGAGGCCAAGTCATGCTGGCTCTTAGGAAAATGGGCTTTCAGATAGTGTTTCTGCAGGAAACCCACCTACGCCAGAAGAAAATGCCAAGGTTACCAAAACGTCCATTTGTCCACTGGTTTCATAGCGTGCAACCAGCCTCTGCCTCCAAAGGAGTAGCTATAGCGGTCCGCCAATCCATTCCATTCACCGTATTGCAGCAACACACAGATGCGGATGGTTGCCTTCTGCTAGTCAAAGGCTTAATAGCAACCCGCAAATTCACTTTAGCAAACCTATATGTGCCAAATAAGTCCCCTGTACATTGGTTTTTGAAAGCCCTAGACACACCTAAAGTCTTTGCCGAAGGGCAGATAATTCTAGGTGCTGATTTGAACTTAGTATTGGACCCCACCATTGACTCATCTTCAGCTAAATCTCGAGTAACACAAAAACTTCTCAGCAAACTACATAAGAAACTTCACGAGTTGCGCTTGATAGACATATGGCGTAGTTGTCACGGACGGTGTACAGGAAACAAGACAATGCAACATGCATATAATGTTACGGACGGTGTACAGGAAACAAGACAATGCAACATGCATATATGACTCACTGGATCCAAAGCTAAGGAACCAAAAGGGAGACCCCTGCACAAGACCTGGCACTTTCCCTGGCTGCTCAGCCTATGCAAAAATCCCAAAGGTGGAAGGTTGCATATCCACGTACCTCGACTATATAACACCTGAATACCCTACAATAGTGAGGGGACACGACCACCGGCTCCCTACACCAGAAACGGAGGGAGTCAGGGTCACCTGGGATCCAGCAAACAGAAAATAACAGATAAATGTACAGCACTTAACTTAGTAGCAGACTGGGAAATAGGTTCAGCATGCACACACACTCCAGGAAGAAGTATAAGCCGCCCAGAAATGCATTATGGGGAGGAATTTAAAGGGATGCAATCAGTCCAACTACGTGACAGCTAAGAGAGGCTAACGAGATGAGGAACTGAACACCACAACAAAGAAAACTCAAGGAGGAGGTTCTGAAAGGCTTCTGTCAGAGCTTCTTAGCTGTCTGGTTGTGACAGTACCCCTCCCTCTACGAGTGGACTCCGGACACTCAGAGCCCACCTTCTCAGGATGGGACCTATGGAAAGCCCTGATGAGACAAGAGGCCTTAATGTCCATCACTGGGACCCACATCCTCTCCTCAGGACCATAACCCTCCCAATGAACAAGGTACTGAAGAGAACCGCGGACAAGACGAGAATCCACAATCCTAGAGACCTGAAATTCAAGATTCCCATCAACCATAATCGGAGGAGGAGGCAAAGGCGAGGGTACAATGGGTTGAACATAAGGTTTCAATAAGGACTTATGAAAAACATTATGGATCTTCCAAATCTGAGGAAGATCAAGACGGTAGGCAACAGGATTGATGACAGACAGGATTTTGTAAGGCCCAATAAACCTAGGACCCAACTTCCAGGAGGGAACCTTCAATTTGATATTCTTGGTAGACAACCACACCAGATCACCAACATTCAGGTCCGGACCAAGCACACATCTCTTATCTGCCACACGCTTATATCTCTCACTCATGCTCTTTAGATTATCCTGAATCTTTTGCCAAATAGATAACAAAGACGAGGAGAATCTGTCCTCATCAGGTAAACCAGAAGACCCCTCTCCCGAGAAAGTCCCAAACTGCGGATGAAACCCATATGCACCAACAAATGGTGACTTATCAGAGGACTCCTGACGACGGTTATTTAAAGCAAACTCAGCAAGGGACAAAAAAGAACACCAATCCTCTTGATTCTCCGCCAGTCTAAAAGGAATATCAATGGGGAGGGAGAAGAGGGAAGAGGTGGGAGGGAAAGACTAAAGAGAAAAAAAAATAAAGGTAAGGGAAGGAGAGGACCTGATGGCCGTGAATGAGGGACTTTGGCACGAGCGCAAGTCTCACAGGCTGCCACAAAACCCTCAACCGACTTACGAAGCGCAGGCCACTAGAATCTCCGAGCGATGAGATCCAGTGTGGCTCTTGCCCCCGGGTGCCCAGCAAGGACCGTATCGTGGTGTTCCTTAAAAATCTTGTGTCTTAAAGCGAGAGGCACAAACAACCTCCCAAGAGGACAAAGATTAGGAGCCTCTGACTGGGCTGCCTGCACCTCTGCCTCCAATTCTGAAAAAAGAGCAGAGACCACCACACCTTCAGCCAAAATGGGACCCAGGTCTTCAAAATTCCCGCCTCCCGGAAAACAACGTGACAGGGCATCTGCCTTCACATTCTTAACTCCAGGGCGGAACGTGACAACAAAATTAAACCTAGAAAAGAACAAAGACCATCTGGCCTGTCTCGGGTTCAGACGCTTGGCTGACTCCAAGTAGGCCAGATTTTTATGGTCAGTAAATACTTTAATAGGGTGTCTGGCTCCCTCTAGCCAATGGCGCCATTCCTCAAAAGCCAACTTGATGGCCAACAATTCCCTATCTCCCACATCGTAATTTCTCTCTGCGGAGGAGAGTTTTTTCGAGAAAAAGGCACACGGTCGCCATTTGGCAGGAGAGGAACCCTGAGACAAGACCGCCCCCACACCCAACTCAGAAGCATCAACCTCAACTATGAAGGGTAAAGAAATATCAGGTTGCACCAAGATGGGAGCGGAAGCAAAACTCTCCTTGATATTAGAAAAAGCCTTACGCGCCTCTACTGACCAAGAAGAAAAATCTACCCCCTTTCTGGTCATATCAGTGAGTGGTTTAACAATAGAGGAATAATTCAAAATAAACTTCCTGTAATAATTGGCAAAGCCCAAAAAACGAATCAGCGCCTTCTATTTCTCAGGAAGCTCCCACTCAAGCACAGCGCGGACCTTCTCGGGGTCCATGCGAAAACCAGAAGCGGAGAGAAGAAACCCCAGAAATTGAATTTCTGGAACCGCAAACACACATTTTTCCAGTTTCGCATATAATTTATTCTCCCGCAGGATGAGCAAGACCTGACGTAAAAGTTCCTTATGAGTTTTGAAATCAGGAGAAAAAATCAAAATGTCATCCAAATACACTAATACAAATTTTCCCATCAAATGATAAAAAATGCTGTTCACGAAATGCTGAAAAACGGCTGGGGCATTCATCAAACCAAAAGGCATAACCAAATTCTCAAAATGGCCCTCAGGGGTATTGAAGGCCGTCTTCTATTCGTCTCCTTCTCTGACCCTGACCAGGTTGTATGCCCCTCTTAAATCTAATTTAGAAAAGACTTTAGCCCCAACAACCTGGTTAAACAGGTCCGGGATCAGAGGAAGCGGATAAGGGTCACGAATAGTGATACTGTTCAGCTCCCTGAAATCCAGACAAGGTCTTAAAGAACCATCTTTTTTCTTAACAAAGAAAAAAACTGCGGCAACAGGTGACTTCGAGGGTCGTATGTGTCCTTTTCTCAGACTCTCAGAGATATAAGCACGCATAGCGATCCTCTCAGGTTGGGAAAGATTGTATAAACGAGATTTAGGCAGCTTGACGCCTGGGATGAGATTAATAGGGCAATCGTACTCCCTGTGTGGGGGCAAATCCTGAACTCCACTCTCAGAGAAGACATCCGAAAATTCTGAGAGAAAAGATGGTACAGTCTTAGTAGCAACCTCAGAAACAGATGTCGTGAGGAAATTCTCTCTGCAAAAGTCACTCCAACCATTTATTTGCCTCGCTTGCCAATCAATGGTGGGGGTTATGTTTAGTGATCCAGGGTAGCCCCAACACTAGAGGAATAGGCAAACCGCTAAGGATGAAACATGACACATCCTCAACATGAGCATCACTCACAATTAAACGGATATTGTGAACTATGCCCTTTAATGATTTCTGAGAAAGTGGAGCTGAATCAATAGCAAAAACAGGAATATCCTTTCCCAAAGTGCGCACCTGGAAACCATGATTTATTGCAAATTGATTATCAATGAGATTGACAGCTGCTCCACTATCCACAAAAATCTCACAAAAAATGCTCTTGCTCTCTAGCGCCACCCTAGCCGGCAGGACAAAACGGGAACTACAAGCAAACGGAAAACCTTAAATTTCCGCCTCAACCCTGCCAATAGTAACAGACGGAACATTTTTAAAAGATTTTTTCCTGTTTGTTTCTTTATTACTCCCAGAAAACTGCCTGAATCTCCTAGAGGGACAAACATTTGCCAAATGATTTATACCTCCACAACAAAAACAAACCCTCCCATGCGAGCTGAATCTTCTATTGTCAGAAGCAATCAACCCCAGCTGCATGGGCTCCTGCTCAGAAGGGGCTGACAGCTACCGAGACCCCTACGCACCGAATGAGACCGCTGCACTGTCCTGGGACTGAGTATGACAGGAAGGAGATATCTCTCCTTTCTCTCTAAGACGCCTGTCAATACGAACGGCCTGAGACATAGCAGAGTCCAAGGAAATAGGCCTCTCATGAAAGGCAAATGCATCTTTCAATCCGTCTGAAAGACCATGGCAAAATTGACTTCGGAGTGCAGCATCATTCCAACCAGTATCAGCTGCCCATCTCCGAAATTCTGAGCAGTATATCTCTGCGGATTGTTTACCCTGGCATAATAGACGTAGTCTAGACTCGATACGATCCGGATCATCATATATCTGACCCAGGGCTAAAAAGAATTCATCCACTGAACGGAGAGGCCGTGCCCCCTCCGGCAGCGAAAAGGCCCAGGACTGAGCGTTACCCCTGAGCAGCGATATAATGATCCCCACCCTCCGTTCCTCATCACCAGAGGAATGGGGAAGAAGGCGAAAATGGAGTTTGCAAGCCTCTCTAAAACGCACAAAATTCTCACTACCCCCGGAAAACGTATCCGGGAGCGAGATCTTAGGCTCAGAACAAACTCCATGAACGCCAGCTGAACCGGTCACTTGAAGCTGAGAAAAAGTCCTGCGGAGAACAGCTACCTCCAATGAAAGACCCTGAAGGCGTTCAGCCAAAAGTGAAACCGGATCCATGCTTGAGACGGTTATGGCGGCCTATAATGTCACGGACGGTGTACAGGAAACAAGGCAAAACAACATGCATAAATGAGTCGCTGGATCCAAAAGCTAAGGAACAAAAGGGAGACCCCTGCAGAAGACCTGGCACTTTCCCTGACTGCTCAGCCTATGCAAAGATCCGAATGGTGGAGGTTTGCATATCCACGTACCTTGACTATATAACCCCTTAGCACCCTACAATAGTGAGGGGACACGACCACCAGCTCCCTACACAAGATACGGAGGGAGTCAGGGTCACCTGGGATCCAGCAAACAGAAAATAACAGATAAATGTTCCACACTTAACTTTGTAGAAGAGAGGAGAACCAGATGAGCATGCACACACACTCCAGGAAGAAGTATAGGCCGCCCAGAAAAGCATTCTGGGGAGGAATTTAAAGGGAAGCAATTAGTCCAACACATGACAGCTGAGAGAGGCTAACGAGATGAGTAACTGAATACCACAACAAAGAAACTCAAGGGGGAGGTTCTGAAAGGCCTCTGTCAGAGCTTCTCAGCTGTCTGGTTGTGACACTCAGCCTATGCAAAAATCCCAAAGGTGGAAGGTTGCATATCCACGTACCTCGACTATATAACACCTGAACACCCTACAATAGAGAGGGGACACGACCACCGGCTCCCTACACCAGACACGGAGGGAGTCAGGGTCACCTGGGATCCAGCAAACAGAAAATAACAGATAAATGTACAGCACTTAACTTAGTAGCAGACTGGGAATTACACTTGGATCAGGTCAGGACTCAGTTGACAGAGTACTTTGCACTTACCTCCTCCACGCACAGCTCACAGCCTATTGTATGGGAGGCTCACAAAGCATTTATTAGAGGTTGCTTCATCTCCTTGGGTACCAGAGTTAAAAAGGAACAGCAACAGGCAGTAGATATGCTCTTAGCTGATATAGCGACAATTGAGAGAAAACATAAGGCTTCACGACGCAATGAGCATCAAAAAGCACTGACAGAACTCAGACTTAAACTCTGAGACCTTCTTAGCCATAGGGTAGCAAAGCAAATGATGAATTTTCAACATAAGGTTTACGCCCATGGAGACAAAGGAGGAAAACAGATGTCATCCCTGCTTAAGAAAGCTAAGAATGTCACCCATATCTCCTCTATAAAACAGCTAAAAGGCAATGTGACCAATGACACCCCAGAAATAGCTAGGGCTTTTAAGGAGTTCTACTCGAAACTATACAATTTACATCAAACAAGAACACCTGATGAGGAACTCCAAAGTGAGCGCCACATCAGAGACTTTTTAGACTGCCTTTATCTCCCGAATATAACACCAGAAAATTCAAAATACCTCAATAAGCCGATATCGCTCTATGAAGTAATCATTACTCTCAAAACCTTCCCACCTGGGAAAAGTCCGGGACCTGACGGCTTACCCTTACTATATTATAAAAAAACTCCAAGATATTCTCGTCCCTAGGTTTACAGAAGTCTGTAATGCACTCATGCAAGGAGGCTCCATGCCTAAGCAGACGCTCGAATCCCACGTCACCCTGATCCCTAAAGAAGGGAAAGATCCCTTGAGTTGTGGCAGTTATCATCCGATTTCCCTCTTGAACCTGGACTTAAAATGGTGGACTAAGATTTTAGCTTGTAGACTAGGCAAGTTCCTACCAGATCTGATAGGCCATGAGCAATCGGGGTTTGTCCAGGGCCGAGAGGGAAAAGACAATTCCCACAGGATATTTCATGCTATACACATAGCACATAGGAAAAAGATACCTCTAGCTCTACTAAGTATAGACGATGAAAAGGCGTTTGACAGAGTCAGCTGGCTATTCATGAAGTTGAATCTGCAACGCTTCGCCTTCCCAGACACTTTCACGAGAGCGATATTTACACTTTACCAAAACCCATACGCCAGATTAAAAGTCAATGATACGCTTTCGCCATCTTTCAATATAACAAACGGAACCAGACAGGGATGCCCTCTATCCCCCTCACTTTTTATTTTGGTAATAGAGAAACTATTGCAACTAGTTAGACAATCCCCCGATATACCAGGAGTTCAGTATGACGGAAAAGAACTAAAATGTACTGCGTTTGCAGATGACTTATTGTTCTTGGTTGTGGATCCGGAGAGGGGACTAGACCCATTAGCAAAAAGCATAGACGAGTATAGTTCTCTATCAGACTTCAAAGTCAATCATACCAAATCGGAGATATTGAATATCTCCCTACCGGAATCCAAGGTTGCCCCCTTTCGAGCCTGATTCCCATTTCATTGGGCTAAAGGACCTATTAAATACTTAGGAATCTCGATTTCTAGTGATACTAATGACTTGTACCAGCACAACTACATCCCCCTTTTAGGAGACCTACAACGTATATTACAAACATACAATCTTCCCTATTTGTCTTGGATTGGACGTAAAAACATTTTGAAGGCCTATGTAATGCCAGAAGTTCTATATGTTATGCAACTAGTCCCGATATGGCTTCCTAAATCTTTTTTCAAGAGCATGAAGAGTATGTTCTCTAAATACTTGTGGAATGGTCGGAAACCTAGGATATCTCATGAAACCTTAATTAGGTGTAAAGAGAAGGGAGGGCTAGGCCTACCAGATGTATCTAGATATTACAGAGCAATACAGCTTAATAGGTGGCTGGAAATGGTAGATCCAAAAAGGCGTCCAGATGTTCAGACCATCCGCCATCACAGTATAGGAAGACACTTCCAGAAACACTTGTGGCTCCCTGACATAGTTATGGATCCACTGATGCGTGGCTTAGGAGAGGTTTGGAGGGAAATGCGGAAAATGTTAGCACCTGACCCTACTCCCCTGCTGCCAGTGAGTCTACTACCAGACCTCCTAAACTGTGATACTTGTGTCAAACCACATTTGTGGAACTCCTTAACATCTGTAAAACTTGGTGAAATCACCCCTAATATGGAATCCTCCATTGTAGAGGCACTTCCAAGCTCAATCACAGAATCTCCAGTGTTTTTCCTTGCAAAACCGCACATTAGTGCTGTGTGTGGGGAGTTGAAGGTAAGGTATCTTCTCCAGAGGCCCTTGACTGACTTTGAGAAATTAATTCAATCGCCACTACTAAAAAAGTGTTGAAGCTCTACCCGGTGGTGGGAGGCGAGGGTGAATCTCTGAAGCCGGTGTACATTAGAGAGTGGGAGAAAGAATTGGATAGGACTATAACTAATACTGAAGTGAAGCAAATACTGAGAAGTTCTCATGGCTTCTCCCGCTGCATTCGTCTACAGGAGAATCACTATAAACTCCTGACGAGGTGGTATAAAACTCCAGACTTTCTCTACAAGAGAGGTCTAGCATCTACGAAGGAATGCTGGAGATGTGGAATTGGCGTGGGCTCCTTGTCACATATCTGGTGGCATTGCTCTCAGATTAAGCCCTATTGGAAGGAGATCGAAGCTTTGATTCAAAAACTAACAATTCCCGACTTAA
Source organism: Bufo gargarizans (assembly GCF_014858855.1). Lineage (NCBI taxonomy): Eukaryota > Metazoa > Chordata > Amphibia > Anura > Bufonidae > Bufo > Bufo gargarizans. The sequence continues at coordinate 266,953 of NW_025334710.1, forward strand.
AACTAACACTAGAGATGGTGACACTTGCGCTTCCAACTCCCCAATATTCCCCTTCAAAAAAGAACCTGATTTCGCACATCATAGCTTCAGCTAAAGCATTAATCCCTTTACATTGGCTAGATGTTAATCCTCCTACTGTACAAGAAATTAAAGCTAAGACGACACAAATTTGTAGGTTTGAAGAAATGACCAGCTGGATTGATAGGACACACAACAAATTCATCAAGATATGGAGCCTGTTACGCTGAGCGCTCCGGGTTCCCCTGCTGGCCTCGGAGCGCTCACAGCGTATGCCCCCAGGCAGCACTCCAGTGTCTCGGCGTGTGCGTCCTCGCTCTCTAGGGCGCGCGCACGCCGGGACTCTTGGATTCAAAGGGCCAGTGCACCAGTGATTGGTGCCTGGTCCAAAGGGGTTATTAAGGGTTAAGGTTTGTGAGAGGCAGTGCTGACTTAATTAGGCTGCACCTGTGCACTGCCCATTTATACCTTCTCCTCCCACAGCTTCCTGCCATATCTTTGTGCCTTGTGCCACAGAGAAAGCATTCTACTGTGTTAGTTTGCCTTGCCTGTTGCCGAACCCGTTGCTACCGTCCACTCGCCTTTGAACCTTGCCGCCTGCCCTGACCTCTGCTACGTCCGACTACGCTCTTGCCTTCTCCCTGTGTACAACGCCTTATCAGCTGCCAGAGAGGTCGAGTTGTTACTAGGGGACACAACCTGGTAGTTACCGCCGCAGCAAATCCATTGCGCCTTGCGGCAGGCTCTGGTGAAGACCAGTAACTGCTTAGAACCGGTCCTTTAGTACAACCTGCACCATCGCCTCTCTGGTCCAGAGGATCCACTACCTGTCCTGCCGGTACGTGACAGTAAGATCCGGCCATGGATCCCGCTGATGTTCCCCTGCCAAGCCTAGCGGACCTCACCACTACTGTGACCCAGCAGGGTCAACAGCTGGCCCAGTTGACCACTATGTTGCAGCAGCTCCTGTCTTCTCAGCAACAGCCTGCTGCATCACCTTCGCCAGCAGTTGCCACCGGTTCCAGAATCCGTTTGTCCCTACCAGACAAATATGACGGAGATCCTAAGCAGTGCCGTGGGTTCTTGTCGCAGTGCTCTCTCCACCTCGAGCTTCTGTCTGACCAGTTTCCTTCTGAGAGAGCCAAGGTAGCCTTTATTCTCAGTTTACTGTCCGGGAAGGCCCTGGCCTGGGCTACACCACTATGGGACCGCGCAGATCCTGCCACTGCTTCCGTCCAGAGCTTCTGCCTAGAGTTCCGGAATGTTTTTGAGGAGCCTGCCCGGGTTACCTCCGTAGAGACTGCCTTACTAAATTTGACCCAAGGAGGTTCTTCCGTGGGTGACTATGCCATTCAGTTCCGCACCCTGGCCTCTGAGCTGAACTGGAACAATGAAGCCCTTTGCGCCACCTTCAAGAAGGGACTTAACAGTGAAGTAAAGGACGTTCTGGCTGCACGTGAGCTTCCTTCCACTCTTAGTGACCTCATCTTGCTGGCCACTAGGATAGACAAACGTTTTGCCGAAAGACAAGAGGAACTCCTCCTTGAAAAAGCTTGTCCTAGACGCTTTCCTCGTCTGGCTCCCGTTTTTCTGCGTCCACCTCAACCCGCTACTGGGTTTTCCGCTGTGGAAGCCATGCAGGTGGATCAGTCACGCCAAGAACGAAGCCGCCGCAGAAACGAGAACCTGTGTCTGTACTGTGCCAGTACCGAGCATTTCCTTAGAAATTGTCCTCTTTGTCCACCGCGTTCGGGAAATGCTCGCACCTAGTAAACGTGGGAGAGGCGTTGCTAGGTGTGGATTCTTCCTCTCCCCGTCTCATCATACCCGTGCAGTTGATAATCTCTTCTAAGTCCTCTTTCTCCGCAGCCACCTTCTTGGATTTCGGTTCAGCTGGCAACTTCATTCACGCCTCCTTGGTTGACAAGTACCGTATTCCAGTAATCCGTCTACCCAAGCCGTTTTTCATCTCTACTATTAACGGTGAGAGACTCTCTGCCACCGTGCAGTTCCGTACCCAGCCTCTGCAGATGGACATCGGAATATTTAATACCGAGAATATAGAGTTCTTTGTCCTTCCCTTCTGTTCCTCCGAACTCCTCCTGGGTCTGCCGTGGCTTCAACGTCATAGTCCTGTCCTGAATTGGTCCACCGGTGAGATCCTGCGTTGGGGTTCCTCCTGTTCGGACCGCTGTCTCAAGCCTGCTCTGGTCAAACAGAACCTACAAGTTTCTCCGCCTTCTGGGCTGCCCAAGCCATACCATTCCTTTGCGGATGTCTTCTGCAAGAAACAAGCTGAGGTCCTTCCTCCTCACCGATCCTATGATTGCCCGATCGACCTGATACCCGGTTCTACTCCACCTCGGGGCAGAATTTATCCTCTCTCACCTCCTGAGACTCTTGCCATGTCCGACTATATACGTGAGAACCTACAGAGAGGATTCATAAGAAAATCTTCTTCTCCTGCTGGGGCTGGTTTTTTCTTTGTGACAAAAAAAGACGGCTCCCTCCGCCCCTGCATTGACTACAGAGATCTTAATAAAATTACCATCAAGAACCGTTACCCTCTGCCTCTAATCTCTGAGCTATTTGATCGTCTCCGAGTGGGCTAAGATTTTCACAAAATTGGACCTTCGAGGGGCCTATAATCTGATCCGTATCCGTGAGGGAGACAAATGGAAGACCGCCTTTAACACAAGGGACGGCCATTTTGAGTATTTGGTGATGCCCTTCAGCCTCTGCAACGCACCTGCTGTCTTCCAGGAATTCGTCAATGATATTTTCAGGGACTTACTTTACACCTGCGTGGTCGTATACCTGGATGATATCCTCATCTTTTCCTCCAATTTGGATCAACACAGGGTCCATGTGCAACAAGTTCTTACTTGTCTTAGGAGAAATCGCCTGTACGCTAAATTTGAAAAATGTCTGTTTGAACGGACCTCCCTGCCTTTCCTGGGATACATTATCTCAGCCCAAGGACTTCAAATGGACCCAGCCAAGCTCTCGGCGGTTCTGGATTGGCCACGCCCCTCTGGTCTCCGAGCCATACAAAGATTTCTGGGCTTTGCGAATTACTACAGGCAATTCATCCCTCACTATTCCACTCTGGTAGCTCCTATCGTGGCCCTCACAAGAAAAGGAGCTAACCCCAAATCCTGGCCTTCCCAAGCCGAGGAAACCTTCCAGTCCCTGAAATCCGCCTTTGCCTCTGCACCCGTTCTCTCTAGACCAGATTCCACCAAGCCTTTCTCTCTTGAAGTGGATGCCTCCTCGGTGGGAGCCGGAGCTGTCCTCACCCAGAAGTCTTCCCGGGGCAAGACTTCTACTTCTGGCTTCTTTTCAAAAACATTCCCTTCCGCAGAGAGAAATTACTCCATTGGGGACAGGGAACTGCTGGAGACATTTACTCGAGGGCGCCACACATCCTGTGTACATCTTCACGGACCACAAGAACCTGGCTTATCTCCAGTCTGCTCAGAGATTAAATCCCCGTCAGGCTCGTTGGTCTCTGTTCTTCGCCCGCTTTAATTTTGAGATCCATTTCCGTCCGGCTTGTAAGAACATTAGGGCAGATGCTCTGTCTCGCTCCTCTGATGTGGTGGGCGACGAGTTAACACCTCGATATATATTATCCCTCCAGAACGCCTTATTACAGTCGCTAACATGGACATGTGCCTTCTTCCTCCTGGCAAATCCTACGTAACTCCACGTCAGCAGCTGCGAATTCTCAAGTGGGGCCACGCCTCCCCTTTTGCCGCGCATCCAGGGGTGCAAAAGTCTCTCCAACTAATCTCCCAAAGGTACTGGTGGTCTTCTCTGGAGAAAGATGTCTCGGACTTCATCCAGGCCTGTATGATTTGCGCCCGGGATAAATCGCCTCGAAAGATACCAGCGGGTCTCCTCTTGCCTCTACCTGTTCCTGAAGTTCCCTGGTCTCACATCGCCATGGACTTTATTACAGATCTTCCCTCCTCCCATGGCAAGTCCGTTATTTGGGTCGTGGTGGATCGCTTCTCCAAGATGGCTCACTTTGTACCCCTGCCCGGTCTACCCTCTGCACCCATGTTGGCCAAACAATTTTTCCAACACATCTTCCGTCTCCATGGCCTTCCCAAACATATTGTCTTGGATCGTGGGGTACAATTCGTCTCCAAATTCTGGAGGGTCTATGTGCTCAGCTCGGGATCAAATTGGACTTTTCTTCTTCGTACCATCCTCAGTCTAACGGCCAAGTAGAACAGGTGAACCAAATTTGGGGTGACTATCTGAGTCACTTTGTATCCTCACGCTATGACGACTGGGCTGATCTACTTCACTGGGCAGAGTTCTCCTACAACTACAAACAATCCTCTGCCTCTAACAAGTCTCCTTTCTTTATAGTTTTTGGCCGTCATTCTCTTCCACCTCTGCCGCAGTCTCCCACTCTTTCTTCTGTACCTGCTGTTGACAGTCTTGTACAGGATTTTTCCTCCATCTGGCGAGAAACCCACGCTGCTCTCCTCAAGGCTTCCGCCCGTATGAAGGTTCAAGCTGACAAGAGACGCAGATCTCCTCCGGAATTTCGCCCGGGTGACAAGGTGTGGCTCTCCTCTAGGTACATCCGATTTAGGGTCCCAAGTTACAAGTTGGGCCCTCATTTCTTGGGACCCTATAAAATCAAGAGTCGTATCAATCAAGTTTCTTATCAGCTCCATCTTCCTCCCTCCCTCCGAATCCATAACTCCTTCCATGTCTCCCTTCTTAAACCTGCTGTCTTTAACCGTTTTTCTCCCAAGCTTGTTTCTCCCACCCCTGTCGCCGGTACCTCCGATATTTCTCTGTCAAGGAGATCTTGGCGACCAAGATCTCCCGGGGGAAAAGATTTTTTTTGGTCGACTGGGAGGGCAGTCTCATCCGCATGTTCTTCGGTACCAAAAAGGGAGGGAGAACAAAGGGGGGGGGGGTACTGTTATGCTGAGCGCTCCGGGTCCCCTGCTGGCCTCGGAGCGCTCACAGCGTATGGCCCCAGGCAGCACTCCAGTGTCTCGGCGTGTGCGTCCTCGCTCTCTAGGGCGCGCGCGCGCCGGGACTCTTAGATTCAAAGGGCCAGTGCACCAGTGATTGGTGCCTGGTCCAAAGGGGTTATTAAGGGTTAAGGTTTGTGAGAGGCAGTGCTGACTTAATTAGGCTGCACCTGTGCACTGCCCATTTATACCTTCTCCTCCCACAGCTTCCTGCCGGATCTTTGTGCCTTGTGCCTCAGAGAAAGCGTTCCACTGTGTTAGTTTGCCTTGCCTGTTGCCGAACCCGTTGCTACCATCTACTCGCCTTTGAACCTTGCCGCCTGCCCTGACCTCTGCTACGTCCGACTACGCTCTTGCCTTCTTCCCTGTGTACCATGCCTTATCAGCTGCCAGAGAGGTTGAGTTGTTACTAGGGGACACGACCTGGTAGTTACCGCCGCAGCAAATCCATCCCGCCTTGCGGCGGGCTCTGGTGAAGATCAGTAACTGCTTAGAACCGGTCCTTTAGTACAACCCGTGCCATCACCTCTCTGGTCCAGAGGATCCACTACCTGTCCTGCCGGTACGTGACAGAGCCCCTGGAGATCTCTGAAGTAGATGGATCCTAGCTAAATAATAGCGATGACACTTAAACTTGAGACCTTGATATCTGTACACATCCCCCCCTCCTACCCCCTCTCCGCCTCTACTTACTTATTTTTTTTCTACTTCTATTCCTCATTTATGTTTCTTTCTCTTTCTTCTTTCTTCTATTATATGCATTCATAGTATTGCGAAATGTACGAGATCAGTCTAGAGAGCGTTGTAGACGACCCTAAGGAACATTCTCTTGTGTTCTTCTACATCTTCAGTTAAATTCTGAAATGTCATCTCCATTTTCCATTAATCTTGTGGAACACCTAAAGGGTTAACAAAAGTTTGTAAAAATAAGTTTTGAATACCTTGAGGGGTGTAGTTTCTTAAATGGGGTCACTTTTTTGGAAGTTTCTTCTCTAGGGGTGCATCAGGGGGGCTTCAAATGGGACATGGTGTCAAAAAACCAGTCCAGCAAAATCTGCCTTCCAAAAAACATATGGTATTCCTTTCCTCCTGTGCCCTGCCGTGTGACCATACAGCAGTTTATGACCACATATCGGGTGTTTCTGTAAACGACTGAATTAGGGCAATAAATATTGAGTTTTGTTTGTCTGTTTGTTAGCAGAAACAAATTATTTAAATGGAAAATCTGCCAAAAAAGTGAAATTTTAGAAATTTCATCTCCATATTCCATTAATTTTTGTGGAACCCCTAAAAGGTTAACAAAGTTAGTAAAATCAGTTTTGAATACCTTGAGGGGTGTAGTTTCTAAAATGGGGTAATTTGTGGGTGGTTTCTATTATGTAACCTCACAAAGTGACTTCAGACCTGAACTGGTCCTTAAAAAGTGGGTTTTGGAAATTTTCTGAAAAATTTCTGATTTGCTTCTAAACTTCTAAGCCTACTAACGTCCCCAAAAAATAAAATCACATTTACAAAATGATCCAAACATGAAGTAGACATATGGGGAATGTAAAGTAATAACTATTTTTGGAGGTATTACTATCTATTAAAAAAGTAGAGAAATTGAAATTTGGAAATTAGCTATTTTTAAAAAAAATTGAGTAAATTTGGCAGTTTTTTATAATAAAAAAATTGACTCAATTTTACCACTGTCATGAAGTACATTATGTGACGAGAAAACAATCTCAGAATGGCCTGGATAAGTAAAAGCGTTTTAAGTTATTACCACACAAAGTGACACATGTCAGATTTGCAAAAAATTTCTCTGTCAGGAAGGGAGAAATAGCCCGGATGTGAAGTGGTTAAACCACTCTTCAAAGAACAATGTAGCATTGGCCCCTTCTGCCTTTTCCAGAACTCCCACAAAGCGAAAATTGTTACTAGGAGATCTGTTCTGAAAATCCTCAATTTAATTCATAAGAAAGGTGATATTGTGATTAACCTTGGCTAGGTACCGTTTTACAGGGGTATTTGATCTTCTAAAAGGCCCACTCTTTCCTCCACCCCAGCAACCCATTCATCAACTTTCCTTGGGTGCACCTGCACACAATGGAAGTCAATGGGAAAACCCAAGCATTAAACCAGGCACCCCCTGCTCTGAAGAGCGGAAGGTGTCTGGTTCACATGAAAAGGTCAGAAATTGATGGAAACACCACTGAAATGGTTCAGGAACAGCATGGGGAGGATGTCGGGATGCATCTTGGACTCCCAGGTCGCTGCTGGGAACGATGTCCGAGTAGTAACTCAATTTTACAGACTTACAATAATGTGCACAAAACCGAAGATAAAATTGGTTTTAGAGGAAAAATTGTTAGGAAACATTCTTTCCTGTATATTTACTTGTATATAAAGTGCAAATGCTGCCAAACATTACAAGTAAGAGGCACTCTGAAACAGCCTGTATATCACATAATGGAGGGCCTCATTCCCATTGTGGTACAATAGATCAGGTAGTGGGACTCCTACACTCATAAAGCCTCTGCACTAAGTGAAAGGGCTGCCAACAATTACAAGGAATCGGCACTCCAATGCACCCTTTGTTACACATAAAGGAGGGCATCATAAACAGCCTTGAAAAATTATGATTGATGGCCTGCTGGTGACCCTCAAAAACATTTGGAGCAAGGGCCTGCTGGTGACCCTCTAAAACATTAGGGGTGATGGTCTGCTGCTGAGCAGGTCCGGCGTTAAGGGGGGGGGGCAAACTGGGCAATTTCCCCGGGTCCCCATTGTCTAAGGGGCCCCCTGAACGTCCATGTAAGCAAACGGACAGACAGCTGAAAAGCTGCACTTTATAATACAGTGTAAAGCCCCCTCCCTGTACCCATAACACAAGTAATTACCACAGTGCTGCTCTACAAACTGACAGCTCTGGACACAAACAACACTCTTCTACTGGAGCTGTAGGACCTGCGATGATGTCACGTGCAGGAGGCGGAGCTCAGCAGAGAAGAGGGGGGTGAAGGACCTGTGATGATTCACCATCGTGTGACCAGAACAGGAGGAGCTAAGCAGTGCAATAAAGTAACCAGTGATGAAGACCAGTGATGCATGGGGAGAAGTGAAGGATTTAATGTAAGTGCCAGGGAAGTGCTGGGAGTTATAGTTCTCTCCTCTTATACCTCCTGTTATATAATATTAGAGTACATTACAAGATGAGGTATGAGGATAGGACTAAATCTCCCAGCATGTCCAGCTTGTTATGTACTATCAGAGTACATTACAAGAGGAGGTATAACAGGAGATGACTACAACTCTCAGCATGTTGCGGCCATTATTATGTAATATCAGGGTACATTGCAACACTCTGGATATGCTGGGAGTTGTAGTCCTCTCCTCTTATACCTCCTCTTATAATGTACTCTGATATTTCATAATAACAGCTTGGACATGCTGGGAGTTGTAATCCCATCCTCTTATACGACCCCCTGTAATATGCTATGATATTAAATAATAATGGCTTAGACATGCTAGAAGTTATAGTCCTCTCATGTTATACCTCCTGTGGTAATGTGCTCTGCATTAAGGCCAGACAATGGATCGGGGAGGGTAGTCATCCTCCTAGGGCGCCACTTTGCTACCCATAAAGGGAGGTGCAGATAACGTTGTGGCCTGCGTTGCAGCAGCTGCAGGGGAAACGGGAGTGAGGTAAATTAGAGCCACTGGGAGCATTAGGCCTCTTTCACACGAGCGTGACGGATTAGGTCCGGATGCGTTCAGGGTGCGTTCCGTTAAACTCGCACCATTTTGCAAGCAAGTTCAGTCAGTTTTGTCTGCGATTGCGTTCAGTTTTTTTTTGCGCGGGTGCAATGCGTTTTGATGCGTTTTTCACGCGCGTGATAAAAAAACTGAAGGTTTACAAACAACCTCCTACTAACCAGGTTTACAACATCCTACTAACCATCAGTGAAAAACGCTTTGCGCCCGCACTTGCTTCTGGATGCAATGTGTTTTTCACTGAAGCTAGAATTCACTTCTATGGGGCCAGGGCTGCATAGAGCCACGTTGTAGAGCTCCAGTTCATGCCACGTGTCCAGCTTGGACACCCAATAGTTGTAAGGCACTGAGGGATCATTGAGGACGCTGACACGGTCTGCTACGTACTCCTTCACCATCTTCCAAAACTTTTCCCTCCTTGTGACACTAAGCCGGCGCATCAGGGTGAGGGTGCTGGCGGGGTGTCATGAAATTGTCCCAGGCCTGGGAGAGTGTTGCCCTAACTCTGTTGGAACTGCTGTGTGTTCCCCTCGTCTCCCCTCCTCGGTTGCCCAAGGAACTATGTACTCTGCCGCCAGCGTTGTCAGCTGGAATTTTTAGGAGCAATTTTTCCACAAGGACCTTCTGGTATTGCACTATTTTGCTCGTTCTCTTCACCACAGGAATGAGAGATGATAAGTTCTCTTTGTAGCGGGGGTCGAGAAGGGTAAACAACCAGTAATCAGTGTTGGGCAAAATGCGTATAATGCGAGGGTCATGGGAAAGGCAGCATAACATAAAGTCAGCCATGTGTGCCAGAGGCCCAACAGACAAGACTTCGCTGTCCTCATCAGGAGGATGAATCTCAATCTCCTCATTATCGTCCAATTCGCGCTGAGAAGACAAATTGAGAGTGGTCTGGCTATAACCCTGTGTACTGTCTTCCCCCATTTCCACCTCTTCCACATGCAAAGTGTCCGCCTTCAATGTGAGCGTTTGAGTAGACACAGAAGTGGCATTGTTACGCTCGTAATAGCGGCATCGCCGCTCACCATCTGTGTTGATTCCTTAAAGTTGCGTAAAACCTCACAGAGGTCAGACATCCATGCCCACTCGTCGCTTGTGAAGAGCGGAAGCTGACTGGAAAGGCGACGACCATGTTGCAGCTGGTATTCCACTACTGCCCTCTGCTGCTCAGAAAGCCTGGCCAACATGTGGAACGTAGAGTTCCAGGGCGTGCTCATGTCGCACAACAGTTGGTGAGCTGGCAATTGCAAGTGCTAATGCAGCGTTGACAGAATGGTGACAGATGTAGATGACTTTCGAAAATGGGCATACACACGGCGCACCTTAACCAGTAGCTCAGGCAAATTGGGGTAGGATTTGAGAAACCGCTGAACTGCTAATTGGAATACCTGGGCTAGGCATGGTATGTGTGTGAGCTTCCCGGGCCATTATCATAACCATGCCTGTAGGTTGTAGGTTGAGTGGCGAGAGACACGGCTCAGTCAGGTCCCTTATCCCCTCCCCTGGTTGTGTGCTGTTTGTCCCCTAAGCAAATTAGTTTCAGGGCCGCCTGTTGTCACTTCCCCACTGCAGTGCTACACTGCTTCCAGCTACTGACTGATGGCTGATTGGTGCTGCAAGATGAGAATTCAGAGGTTAAAGTAAAGGAGGAAGTGGAGGAGGAGAAGGGGGTGGTTCAGCCACTAATGTAGTAGGCCAGCAGTCTTTGGCGTCGGTAACACCTGTGCCATCCCAGGGTATGACTCGCTCCCTCCACAGCGTTCACCCAGTGTGGACCTTCCCTATAACTGCGTTGGTCAGAGCATGGGTGATGTTATGGGACATATGCTGGTGTAAGGCAGGGACGGCACATTGGGAAAAATAGTGGCCACAGGGGACTGAGTAACGAGGGACGGCTGCCGCCATCAGGCTGTGGAAAGCCTTAGTGTCCACAAGCCTAAATGGCAACATTTCCATGGCCAGCAATTTGGAAAAGTGCGTATTTAGTGATATGGCCTGCGTGTGGGTGGCTGGGTATTTGAGCTTTCGTTCAAAAGCCTGGGGTATGGACATCTGTATGCTGCGCTGGGACACAGAAGTGGATATGCTAGCTGATGGTGCTTGCAAAGGTCCAGGCGCAGGGTGGGAGGAATTCGGGCCTGCGTCTTTGACAGGGGATTGGCCAGCACGTAACACAGGGGAAGAGGAGGCAGTAGTGTGACCCGCAGACACTGATTGTGGACCTAGGCGTTGGGCCCACCTATTTGGGTGCTTTGATGCCATGTGGTGGATCATGCTGGTGGTGGCGAGGTTGCTAGTGTTCATGCCCCTGCTCATTTTACTGCACAGGTTGCAAATAACAATTCTTTTATCGACAAAAAAGCCTCAAAAAAGTGCCAGACTATGCAACACTTACCCCTTGGCAAGGGAGATTTCAGCAATAGGATGCTCGGGGGAAAAGTTACGGGCCTGTTTGGTTTGACCCACCTTCTTCCTTTTGCCACCCCACTGCCTCTTCCAGCCTGTTGCGGTGCTGCCGATCCCTCCCCCTCTGTACTGCTGTCTTTGCTTTGCTTGCCACCTTCCCAGGTTGGGTCAGTGATTTCATTGTCCACCACTCCTTTTCCACTTCCTCACTCTGGTCATCCTCCTGATTTGTTGACCTAACATCAACCTCACTTATTGACAACTGTGTCTGATCCTCATCATCAACCTCTTGAGACAATAATTGCCATTGACTTATTGGCATCTGTGTCTGATCATCATCATCAACCTTGTGAAACACTAATTGCCGTTCCCCACTGTCATCTTCTTGTGACTGTGGGTGCTCAAGAGTTTGGGAATCAGTGCACAAAATCTCCTCATGTCCCTCTTCAAGTGGGCTTGGCGAGAGGCCCAAATTAAGGAATGGCGCTGAAAAGAGCTCCTCAAGAATATCCGAGTGTGGGATCACTTGTTTGCCAAGACTCTCCATGGTGAGAGGAAGGAGGATCAGGGTGAGGATTCTGTTGACCAGACTTTTGGCTACTGAGACTGGACTTTGCTGAACCATTATCTGATGCAATCCAACCTGGTCGCACTGGTGTGACTTCGAGAGTGGTGTCCTGCGCCGCCCTGCAAACTGGACATGAAGCTAGGTATTATGGATGAGTGTGTTTCTTGTGCTCTGGCAGGAGGCACAGTTTCACCGCGCCCAGGGCCACGGCCTCTGTGTGCACCATCAGCATCACGGTGTCACGAGGGTGTCAAGAGCCACGTCTGACTCCGTTATACCCGGGGTCAGGAAGTCGCAGCGGGTGGCTGCGCGCTCTATGTCTAAAGATCACGGTGTTTCTTAGTGTTTGTTTTCTGTGTTTGCCTTGCTATCCTTTTTGTCTCACTCAGGGATCCGTAGCTTCTCCTCCTCAGCTGTTTCTTGTCTGCCACTCCCAAACTCCTTTATATTCTCCTCTCACACTTCTCTTGTTGCCAGTTATAGAGCTTCCTGCCTGGACATCTATGCTGACCCACTGGAGCTGAGAATCTGGTTGTTGTTCCAGAGTGCTACCCTCCGGATCCCTGTTGGGCTTTTTGTTGTCTCCTGTTGTTGCCCTCCTGGGATTATATGTTTAGTTTGTATTGTCTGTCCTCCCCTTGGTGTTTTCCTTTAGAGCTAGTGGTGCGGACTAGTGTTCCCACCGCCCTGTTCACTATCTAGGGCTCATCCTAGGGAAAGCCAGGGTTTTAGGCACGTGATCGGCGTACGGGTGAGGAACCCGTCTAGGGACGACAGGGCAGCCAGGCGCCAGTCGCAAGGTGAGTCAGGGGTCACCACCTTCCCTCTCACTAGGGCAGGGCCTCCCTCTTTTCCTCCCTCCGTGTCACGTATGTGACAGTTAAGCCGATCGTGATATTATAACTGGCCCTTATTTTTTTTTTTTTTTAAGAAAAAAAAATAATAATAAAAAAATATATATATATATAATTTATTTTTTTTCTCTACTTAGAATCCAATATGGATCCTATTGCTGCTTTGGCAAAACAGCTTCAAGGCCTGTCTTTGGAGGTGGCAGGATTGAAGGCGTCTGTCCTCCAACAGCAGCAGCAAATGCAGCAGACCGCAAGTCCAGCGGTTGCTATGGGTAACCAGGTTGTTACAGAACCCAAGGTTGTTCTTCCTGACAGATTCTCTGGGGGAAGGGACGAATTTGTGTTGTTCCGTGAGGCCTGCAAATTATATTTTAAGCTGCGCCCTTACTCCTCAGGTAATGAAGAACAGCGGGTGGGGATTGTTATTTCCCTGCTTCAGGGGGACCCGCAATCCTGGGCGTTCTCGTTACCCCCTGGTTCCCAGGCTCTCCGGTCAGTGGAGGGATTTTTTGGGGCTTTGGGTCTCATATATGATGACCCTGACCGTGTCGCCCTGGCTGAGTCGAAGTTACGGAGACTCCTACAGGGAGATCGGCCAGCAGAGGAATATTGCTCAGAGTTCCGCAGGTGGGCTACGGATACTCAGTGGAACGACCCGGCTCTCAGGAGTCAGTTCTGCTCTGGGTTATCTGAAAGAGTTAAGGATGCGCTGGCGCTGTATGAGACCCCCCTTTCCCTTGATGCTGTTATGTCCCTCTCTATCAGGATAGATAGACGTCTTAGGGAGAGATCGAAAATTCCTGAGCAATCGGTAACCTCTCCCAAGCAGCAGTTAGTCTGTACTGACTTGGATGAGCCTATGTGTCATGGTCTTACCTTCTCACTGTTCTCCTTCGTTTGACATGTGCTGGCGGCCATCTTGGTTTCTGGGTTTCTTGTAGCCTCCCACCCTGCGGCTCCTCCTTCCCACTGGGAGGAGCTGGATGCCTAGCTCATATATATAGAAGGTCTGTGGCTTCAGTTCCTTGCTTGGTCCTCCTGTGTTCACATGCTTCTAAGACTGCTGCTGCTTCTGGTTCCTGATCCTGGCCTCGTCTGACTACCCCGTTGGTTCCTGATCCTGGCTTCGTCTGACTACCCCGTTGGTTCCTGATCCTGGCTTCGTCTGACTACCCCGTTGGTTCCTGATCCTGGCTTCGTCTGACCACCCTCCTGGTTCCTGACCTCTGTCTACGCAAGACCCTGCTTCGGTTTAGCCATCCGTTTGGACTTTTGCTACGGCTTGATTTCCAATAAAGCCTTCTTATTTCCACTCATCTCTGTTGTACGTCTGGTTCATGGTTCCATGACATTAGGACCAAGCCATGAATTCTGACGGTACAGGGCCATCCTCGCTACCAACGCTGGTTGCCAGACTTGATCAGCAGGATCACCTGTTGGGTCGGTTCGCTGTGGCGTTGCAAACCCTGCTTGAACGCACGGCTCATTTCGCTTCCGTTGCCGATGGGTCGGTTGTCGCTCCTGGGCCCGCTCCTACTGCCGCTCCGGTTGTTGTGCCAGAGTCTACCCCGACACCTGTTGCTGCGCCTGCGGTGTCTCGGGGTATGATCGGTTCTGCCCCCCTTCCACAGCGCTTTGGGGGAGAGCCAACTCAGTGCCGAGGTTTCCTTAACCAGGTGGGCATTTATTTCGAGTTGCTGCCACTTGCCTTTCCTACTGAGAGATCAAAGGTGGGCTTCTTGATCTCGCTGCTCTCGGACAAGGCCTTGGCCTGGGCCAGCCCTTTATGGGAGAACAACAATCCGGTGGTTGCCGAGTTTTCCGGTTTTGTTGCTTCTCTTCGGAAGGTATTCGATGTGCCGGCTCGTGCTGCCTCTGCTGCGAAGCTCCTTATGTCCATCAGACAGGGTTCACGATCCGTAGCTGAATACGCCATTGAGTTTCGTACCCTGGCAGCAGAGGTAGGCTGGAATAATGAGGCTCTGGTCGCTGCTTTCTCTCATGGTCTCTCGGATGCCTTGAAGGATGAGGTTGCAGCTAAGGACCTACCAGTGGAGCTCGAGTCTCTTATTTCTTTCCTGATTTTGATTGACACCAGACTCAGGGAGAGACCTTCCTTTAAGGAGAGCCTGCGGAGGTCTCCTAACAGATTGGCGCCTACGTTTGCTGTCCCACCCGTGCCTCCCTCTCCTCCCACGCCTCCTGGGGATGACTTGTCTGGGGGTGAACCCATGCAGCGGGGGTTTGCTCGCCTGTCTGAGGGGGAGAGGGTACTCCGGAGACGCGAGGGCCGATGCATGTACTGTGGTCTCGGTGGGCATTTTCGGTTGGCATGTCCGAACCGTCCGGGAGAACGCTCGCACCTGAGGTCCTGTCGGGGGCAGATCTTGGGTGGAGTCTCCTCGTCCCCGGTTTCCCGTGTTGACAAACCACTGATCACGGTTGTCCTCTCCTGGGTCGGGGGCTCGGTGACGACCCAGGCATTGGTGGACTCTGGTGCTGGTGGTTTGTTCATTGATAGAGTGTTCGTTGCCGCCAATTCCATTCCTCTGCAGCCTCGAGGTTTCCCACTGGCTCTTGAGGCGATAGACGGCAGACCCCTTCTGCCGCCACACGTGACTCATGAGACCCTTCCAGTGGGGATAGCCATTGGTGCCGTTCACAGAGAGTCGGTCTGTCTCCAGGTTATTTCGTCTCCACACTACTCGGTGGTCTTGGGGTACCCCTGGCTCCAGAAGCATAATCCGACTTTCGATTGGAGATCGGCCGAGATCCTCTCGTGGTCACCGCAGTGTGGGGCTAGTTGCATCCATGGGCCTGTCAAGTTGCTGTGTACTTCCTCGGACTCTCTGTTGCCTCCTGAATACGAAGAGTACCGGGATGTATTCGATAAGGTGCGCGCGGTTGCCCTACCTCCGCACCGCCCATACGATTGTGCCATAGAGTTACAATCCGGTGCCGTTCCTCCTCGTGGCAAAGTCTATCCACTGTCGGTAGCGGAGAATGAGGCCATGGAGGAGTACGTGAGGGAGGCGCTTTCACGCGGACACATTCGCAAATCCTCGTCCCCGGCAGGGGCTGGATTTTTCTTTGTGAAAAAGAAGGGCGGCGAGTTGAGGCCTTGCATCGATTACAGGGGTCTCAATCGCATCACGATCAAGAACGCTTACCCGATACCCTTGATTTCCGAGCTGTTCGATCGCCTCAAAGGGGCCACGGTCTTTACCAAACTCGACCTGAGGGCGGCATATAACCTGGTAAGGATCAAGGCGGGCGATGAGTGGAAGACCGCGTTTAACACCAGGACCGGTCATTATGAATCCTTGGTTATGCCCTTTGGGTTGTGCAATGCGCCCGCAGTCTTCCAGGAATTCATCAACGATGTTTTCCGTGACCTGTTGCAGCAGTGTGTGGTGGTCTATTTGGATGACATCTTGGTATATTCTGCATCCATGGAGGCCCACATTCTGGATGTCAGACGAGTGTTGCAACGCTTACGAGAGAACAAGCTGTTCGGTAAGCTTGAGAAATGCGAATTTCACCGATCCCAGGTAACCTTCTTAGGTTACATCATTTCCGCTGAGGGGTTCTCCATGGATCCTGAGAAGGTTTCGGCTGTCTTACAGTGGCCCCAGCCCAGTGGGCTTCGTGCCCTGCAGCGCTTTTTGGGCTTCGCCAATTATTATCGGAAGTTCATCAGGGACTTTTCCATGCTAGCCAAGCCTCTCACGGATCTGACCAGGAAGGGCAGTAATCCTCAGGTCTGGCCGCTCGAGGCCATCCGAGCTTTTGAGGCTCTAAAGTCCGCCTTTGTGTCGGCTCCGATTCTGTCGCATCCCAACCCTGGGTTGCCTTTTGTCCTCGAGGTGGACGCGTCTGAGACGGGAGTAGGCGCCCTCCTGTCTCAGCGTAGAACACCAGAGGGTCCTCTGCTTCCTTGTGGGTTTTACTCCCGGAAACTGTCTTCCGCGGAGTGCAACTATCAGATTGGTGACAGGGAGTTATTGGCCATCGTGCAGGCCCTTAAAGAATGGAGGCACTTGCTCGAGGGCTCGGTGGTTCCGGTTCTCATCCTGACGGACCACAAGAATCTGACCTACCTCTCTGAGGCCAAGAGATTGACACCACGTCAGGCCAGATGGGCTCTGTTCTTGTCACGTTTTAATTACGTGGTCTCCTACCTACCCGGCTCCAAGAACATCAGAGCGGATGCCTTATCACGGCAGTACTCCGAGCTGTCCGGGGAGGAGTCGATTCCGACTACGGTCATACCCCCGAATCAGATCCTGGCCGCTATTCGCACCAGCCTGACCTCTCCTCTGGGTGAGCAGATTTTGGCGGCTCAATCTGGTGCTCCCTCTGGGAGACCCAACGGCAGATGTTTTGTGCCTGAGGAGTTGCGCACTCGGTTGTTGCGAACCTACCATAACTCCAAGGCCGCGGGGCACCCTGGAAAGAATCAGCTGTCCTGGGCGGTTTCACGTCTGTTCTGGTGGCCTTCTCTACGTTCCGACATCGCCGCATATGTAGCGGCATGCTCCGTTTGTGCCCAGAGTAAGTCCCCTCGGCACCTTCCGTTGGGCCTTTTGCAACCCATAGCCACCGGGGAGCGTCCATGGTCACACCTGGGGATGGATTTCATTGTGGACCTCCCTGCATCCCGAGGCCATACGGTCATTCTCATGATTGTGGATCGGTTTTCCAAAATGTGCCACTGTGTTCCTCTCAAGAAGTTACCCTCTGCACAAGAGTTGGCCTCGATTTTTGCCAGGGAGGTCTTCCGGTTGCACGGTTTGCCCAAGGAGATTGTGTCGGATCGGGGGAGTCAGTTTGTGTCCAGGTTCTGGCGCGCCTTTTGCTCCCAGTTGGGGATTCATCTCTCTTTCTCCTCGGCCTACCACCCTCAGTCCAATGGGGCCGCAGAACGATCCAATCAGGCCTTGGAGCAATTCCTTCGTTGCTATGTCTCCGATCACCAAGACAATTGGGTTGACCTCCTGCCTTGGGCTGAGTTTGCCAGGAACACGGCGGTGAACTCTTCCTCTGGGACGTCTCCCTTCATGGCCAATTATGGGTTCCAACCTGCCGTGTTACCGGAGGTATTCTCTCCCCAGGATACTCCGGCTGTGGAGGATCACCTTTCCGTCCTACGTACTTCTTGGGTACAGATCCAGAGGTCCCTTGAGGTCTCTGCGCAACGCCAGAGACTCCAGGCTAATCGCA